>NC_068317.1:30473783-30565480 GCF_025860055.1 Xyrauchen texanus
CTCACACACACAAACTCATACACACACACACACTCACACTCTCTCTCACACACACACACACACACACACACAAACTCATACACACACACACTCACACTCTCTCTCTCACACACACACACACACACACACACACACACACACACACACACACAGCTAATTCATCGTGACACTGAGATTTATTTGGAATGTACAGGGATTCAATCTCCCCATCTTTCACCTAAAGTCCCCTTTTATGAAGCTATTTCTCCCAAATCGTTTGTTAAAATTATATACAATTTCCTTTAAAGTGTTCTAAATTAAAATCACTTGAAATTGTTACTTTAAGCTTAAACACATAAAAAGCTTCATATACAACAAAAAGATTTAAATATAACAAACAGTTCAACTGAAAATATCTGCAACACCTGCTGTGCTCACACCTCTCACGAGTGTGCATCCCTGAATGTATGTCTGATAATTCAAGCAGTAGGAAAACTTGGAACACCATGGAATTTTCCAGCTTGACATCTGGGTACGGCTAATTAAACAGGAAGTCTTTTGTTTTCAGATTCATTTTTAGTTGATATAGGCTTAATAAACTTTGGCAGCCCATGTTAGAGTGAGTGTGTGTGTGTGTGTGTGTGTGTGTGTGTTGTGTGTGTGTGTGTGTGTGTGTGTGTAAGTGGACCAGACAAGCCTTGTGAACGTCAGTAATTTATGTGAACGAGGAGGGGTGAGACGGAGGACGAAAAAAGTGACAAAAGCGAAAGAATGTGCGACGCGTGAGAGAGGAACTTCAGTGGAGCAGAAGATACTGATTTTAACTTGATTATCAGATTTATGAAAAAACAAAACAAACGCATTTCACGAATAATAAATTTCATCTTTTCTAATTGTCGTTTTGGAGGAATTTTAGAAATGTGATTTCCAGTATTGGAATTGTCTTGGAAATGAATGCAATCTTAAAAAGTCATGGGAATTTCTATAGTCACAATACATGTCTCTGGTTCTGCTCAGCTCTAAAGTGAGTACAGTATAAAGCACTGTTGAAAAATGTTTATCCAGTCATTATAAATAGTCAATGTGTTTGGAACACTGCATTTTCTTATTGTACATTTCAAAATGTACCACCCATAGCTCTCTCTTTCTTGCTTTCTCTCCTCATCTCGCTCTGTCAGAAGCACCTGCTCGCTGATCTCAACGGTTTCGGAGTGATTTTGAGCTCCTTCACATGTCTAGAGAAGCTCAGGAGAGAGAGTGTAAAACGGTATAACTCTGGACAGAGGCAAGAGAAACATGAGAGATTGCATGGAGAGATAAAGAGAAGTTACATACGTAACAATGAAAATTCTGGAATAATTTACTCACCCCCATGTTGTTCCAAACCCATATGACTTTCTTTCTTCCATGCAATATGCAATAAAAAGATGTTAGGCAAAATGTTAGGAACTATTTACTTTTCATTGCATATTTTTTTTATTTTTTTTACATCCAATGAAAGTGAATGGTGACTGAGGCTGTCATTCTGCCTAACTATGACTTTTTGTGCTCATCCGAAGAAAGTCATACAGATTTGGAACAACACAAGGGTGAGTAAATGATGACAGAACTTAAATTTTTGGGAAAACAGTCACTTTAAAAGGAACTTGGGTAAAATTCAATAGTTTAAAGGAAAGTTTGAAAGTGTGAATGAGTGAGAGAGAGAGAGAGAGAGAGAGAGAGAGAGAGAGAGAGAGAGAGAGATAGGGGAGAGGGGGTGTCGGAGAGTTTTTCCCACACTCCTGTTCCAAATGTTCTCTGGTCTAATCCGTGTCATAATTAGGAGAAAATTCAGACACCCTCCTGTAGCCACTCAACACAAAGAACAGGCATTTTTCTACTCGGGTTTTCTCACACAAACACACACACACACACACACACACACACACACACACACACACACACACACACACACACACACACACACACACACACACATACACACATACACACACACACAGACACACATGAACAACCCATTCACACTATCTAACAAACCTGACAAGTCTAAACTTTTCCTCTGTACAAAACCATTGGCTCTTTTCCCTGTCATACTCTCTCTCTCTCTCTCTCTCACACACACACACACACACACACACACACACACACATAGTTCTCACAGTCGTTTCCATGTGCTCACACATTATCTCCATTATAACACAAGTTCAACAGCAGAGCCGATTGTACCTCTGGGATACACTGAAACACAAAAACCAGATCTGCCTCTGTCTGTCACAGATGTATCACTGATGTTCTGTTCTTACTAACGGGATAATTACCTATATATGTAAGGGATAATGTACAGCTTTTATTTATTTATTTAGTTATGTGGGAAGAAATAAAACACTGAACAGCTGAATTGCACCTCCGGTTTGCGTCTGAGTTCTGTTTGTAAAAAATGTTGTAAATAATGACCATCTGACCCTGCATTATACAGCTTATTACAAGACGACTTGCCAAATAAATAAACGATTGGACATGAACCATTGATTTGAGTTGATGTGATTTTATAAGCTTACTTGTAAAGATCGCACAGTGATCCGAGAATTAGTAAAGATGGCTCACAATACCCGTATGACGGTCTGAAACTTGGATGTGCGGTTGTTACTCAGAAATATCATGCCGCTAGATGGCGCCATTGACCTAAAATTAATATTGAGTATTCGAGAGACCCGTGTATAAGTGACATTAATCAGTTATGTCTTAAACTTAATATTACATCTTACATCTGCACAGAATGTGAAGCCAATGAACAGGTGAATGTGAACTAACTTATGTGCTAGTAAGAATGTATAACACACCAAATGTAATGCAATATTTTTTTTATTTATTTATTTAAACGTGGAATTCACTGCAGAGTAACTTCAGAAAAGTAGCTAATACTTCCGTACATTTAATAAATGCTATTATTTGAGTAGCTCATTTGGTTACAATTGTATCTGTTGCAGTTTGGTACATGTTTTTGTCATTTTGCACATCGATCATCATGAAAAATATGTTATTTTGTTGACTAAAATTATATGCTATTTAAGTCACAGTAAAATTGACTAAAATGTATGATTGTAGACAAAATTTAAAGGACCTTTTCATCAAAAAAACGATGTGAAATTAAACGCTGTGTGCAAAGAAGAAGATTTTCACAGTAAAATAACTGCAATTTCATTCTGTTTCTCACCAAAACTTATTTGTTTTCAGAAGACTTGGAATAAGACGCACAAGTCGCACATGATACTTTTGAGTCCTTCATTAAGCTTAAAGTGAGGCACTATCAACTGTTGTGCCTGAAATCAGTTGTATTGAAATCAGCAAATGGGACAGTGGAATAGTTTTGTGGTTGGAACAACATGAGGATGAGTAAATGATGACACTTTTTATTTTTGGATCAACTATCTTTTTGTTTTCCTATGTTAGAAACAATGCAACTTTTTATACAGTTAGAGTATGTCATAGTCTAATTTGTTCCTCCTTTACAGTGTCCATCATGTCACAGTGTAAAAACAGTAAATACTGAGTACTTGTGATTGGCTGCCAACTTGCCAATAACAATAGCAAACAACATAAATTCATGAAACAGTGTTCACAATCCATTAACTTACATAATGTGACATGTTCCTGAGTGAAACAGGATATTCAGCAAGAAACAAATGTTGGGTGGCACTTGATTTTATCCACCAGGAATTGATTGAATGGTGTAAAGTGCTCTCTTAAAGACAGGTGGTGGAGGGTAGGCATTGAAAAATAAGAGGGCTTGGTGATGTCAGCTGAAAAGGAAAGTTAATTCAGAAGTGGATTAAGTTAAAGGGATTATTCACCCAAAAGTGAAAATTCTCTCATCATTTACTCACCCTTCACTATACACAGAAAAGCACATTCTATCAGGAAGACTCACAGAATTGAGTGAAATGTAAGATGACATTTATTTGATGAATATAAAACAGAAATGTAATGTCTCTCTTTGGCGTAAGCCCCGTCTAGCGGTCCGAAGAATTTGTACTCGGAACCGTCATATCCTGCCGGAGATAAGAGTCTAGGGCGAGGAGCCTACCCCCGTGCAGGACGGGACTCAACAGGTGGTGGTGGGGTGGTGGAGGTTGCCGTGTTAGCACTGAAGCAGCAATGTGATAGATTGTGAGCAGACTTATAAAGCAGTGGCTTACATGTGATTGGCTGGGAATTACCCAGCTAATGGTGCGATGATGTACAGCTGCTAGTCTTCCTGCTAGAACTACACTGCGCTTACATTTATAGTACACAATTAAAACAAATAACCATTTGTAAAGAAGTCAATGGAAAGGAGAAGGCGAGAAACGGCTTGATAATATAAATAATATTTTTAATGACAAACTTAAAAGACAAACACACACATGACGGACATCTCCCGCACGATTCTCTGCAGTCGACCTTTATCCCTCTTGGAGGCTTGATTAGCCTAATATGGGACCGGGTGTGTAGGATCACGACCCGGCCCCGCCCTCCACCCTGCCACATTCCTCCCTCGTTCTCTCAGGCTGGGGAGCCCCTCTTTCCCTGGGGGAGGGCGTGCTCTAAGCCTCGTCTGCCGGCAGGTCATCCCCGTCTACCTGGACGAGGGAGGGACAAGGGAGGGAAACAGAAATAATTAAACAATAATTTGGGGGTACTTCATGTAACAGTGTAGTACCCCACCAAAAAACACTGTAAAATTTTTAAAAGAGGGAAAAGGCCAATGCAGAGCGGCAGTGAGAGAGAGAGAGGAGAGAGATAAAAAAAACAAAAAACTCTTACTCACCAGTTCACCGATACGCCGCAGCTTGTACCTCGGCCACTCCTCCACACTCCAACGGACGACAATCGCACCTCTCCGGGCAGATCAGAGGCAGTCCTCCAGCCCCTGGCGGACGGAACGCCCAGCCGCGTTCTCGGGGAACAGAAGGGGTCTCCCCCGCCCCTGGCAGCGGTTCTCTCGCTCCAGGCGGTCGGCAGCGAGCCCCTCCCCGCTCGCGGTCTCAAACCCTGCTGCGTTTCATTGGCCGGTAGGCGACTCCTGCGCCCCTGGGAGCGGCCCTGACTGCTCCAGGCGGTCGGATAGGAGCCCCTTCTCCCCTCGCGGTCGGCGGCCGTTGTCCTCTTCTAGGCGGCTGGGCTCCTCGTCCCCCGGCAGATGGCCGCGGCTGCTCCATTGGGGTGGACGGTAGTGGCGAGAACTCTACTACGGCCTATCCCTCCTCCTTCCCGGATTTCGGCACCAGTGTAAAGAAGTCAATGGAAAGGAGGAGGTGAGAACCGGCTTGATAATATAAATAATAGTTTTAATGACAAACATAAAAGACAAACACACACATATGACGGACATATCTGTAAAAGATCTCTCTCTCCCACACGATCCTCTGCAGTTGACCTTTATCCCTCTCGGAGGCTTGATTAGCCTATTACGGGACCGGGTGTGTAGGATCATGTCCCGGCCCCGCCCTCCGCCCTGCCACACCATTCATTCTTAAATATATGGTAATACAAGATAACATGTTAACATGAACATTACTACACTCATACTAGCTATACAATGCTAAACAGTTTATTGTGTATTATGTACGTATTACATTCATGAAAGGAACATTAACGGCACCTATTAATTTAACTTATTTAAGATCAAGTTACCATCCCATGGTTTATAGTAGTGTACTGTAGTTCACGTGGGACTATAATTACAACAGAATTTGACAACAGAACAGAAGGAGGAGGGTTGTCCTTCATAAATTCATAGTATGCTAGTCTACTAGTCCTTGGCATATAGTAGTTGGGGCTGTGAGACTTTTGAGACTCCCTGTAGTTTAATGGGCCATGAAACACTAAAGCAGGTTTATCTGGACATCAGCTGAGATGTGTGTGTTGTACAAGATGGAAAACAATGATAGCATGTGTCAACTCTGGGATTTCACACCTGCTGCAGGGGCACTCCTGCCCGTAAAAAGCAGAGGTCTGTCCAGGGTTGGAGTGTTTTGAGGCAGGCGGGGGTGATCCTTACCCGATGCGTGCCGCGGTGCTATGCTTGTCTCGGGACTCGAGTCTGGAGCCAGTGCTGGAGTGGTCTCATATGCATCAACCCCAGCGGCGCGACCGCCGCGGAGGACGCCATATGCCCCAGGAGCCTCTGGAAAATTTTTAGAGGGACCACTGTGCCTGGCTTGAAGGAAGCGAGGCAGTCCAGCACTGACTGAGCACGCTCGCTCGTGAGACGTGCTGTCATTGAGACGGAGTCTAACTCCAACCCGAGAAAAGAGATGCTCTGAACCGGAGTGAGCTTGCTCTTTTCCCAGTTGACCTGAAGCCCCAAGCGGCTGAGGTGCCGGAGCACCTGGTCTCTGTGTGTGCATAGTAACTCTCGAGAGTGTGCTAGGATGAGCCAGTCGTCGAGGTAGTTGAGAATGTGGATGCCGGCTACTCGTAGCGGGGCAAGGGCCACCTCTGCGACTTCCGTGAAGACGCAGGGGACAGAGACAGGCCGAAGGGAGGACTTTGTACTGAAACGCCTGGCCGTCGAACGCGAACCGTAGGAAGGGTCGGTGTCTTGGCAGAATTGAGACGTGGAAGTACGCTCCTTCAGGTCCACCGCTGCGAACCAATCTAGATGCTGAACGCCAGCCAGAATATTTCTCTGCGTAAGCATTTTGAACGGGAGTTTTAACAAGGCCCGATTGAAAACTCGCAAGTCCAGGATTGGTCGTAAGCCACGCCTTTCTTGGGTACAATGAAGTAAGGGCTGTAGAAACCCTTCCTCATTTCGGTTGGAGGGACGGGCTCTACCGCACCCTTGGCTAAGAGGGTCGCGATTTCCATGCGCAGGGAACTGGCGTGCTCGCCGTGTACTGCGGAAAGTGGACGCTCCTGAAGGGGGCGGAGCCGGGCAAACTGAATTGCGTAATCGAAGTCGAATGGTCTGGTGCAGCCAGCGTGATGCATTGGGAAGCGAAAGCCATGCTTCCCAGCTCTGCGCTAGGGGCACCAAAGGGACGAGTATTTTGGACATACCCGGCGGGCCTCGCAGCGGGCGGAACAAGTAATGCAGCGTCGGGCGGCTTCGTTGCGGCCTGAGGCTGAGGTGCTGAGAATAGACTCAAAGCACTTACCTTGCTCCGCGCCCGGCAGGGGCGGGTTCTTGACTGAGGAGGAGGTCTGATGTTGGCGTCCTCTGGACTCGTCTGAACCGGCCGGCCGGGGGACAGTCGTGGGCAGGCGGAAGGCGGGATCGCCGCGTCCGGTGTACCGGGACTGTTGTGATCTGAAAGCACATTGCAGTGAAAACGGCATTTGCGGGCCAGGTGACCCAGAGGCAAAGGAAATAGCTCTTTTATTGAGAATGTGGGTACCACAGCCCCCGTCAGGGGGTGTGGCAAATGAAAAAACAAAGGATTCTCCTCCCGGCCCTCCACCGGGGGAAGGAGCAGTCTTACCACCTCCGGAGCTAACGTCTTCGGCTCTGGGTCGGCTGTCTCAGGAACGCTTGGGAGCCTTCCGGGTCCTGGAGGGGGTTCGTGAGACAGGGGGCGTGCGCCGCCTGCGGAGTGCTCGATGCTGGGGCTGAGAGCTGGGCCCGGGTTGAGGCGGAGCAGGAGCTGGTTTCCTCGCAGGGGGACGCAGGGGACGGGGCAGGGCCCGTAGCGGCAGGTCTGCGGCGGGGCATGATGTGCGAAATGGCCTCCGTCTGCTTCTTCACCGCGGAGAACTGTTGGGCGAAGTCCTCGACGGTGTCACCGAAAAGGCCAATCTGGGAGACAGGTGCGTCCAGGAAGCGGTTTTTGTCAGCCTCATGCATCTCGACCAGGTTGAGCCAAAGATGGACCACTAGGGTGGCCATCGTCTGTCCGAGTGCCTGCGCTGTGGCCTTCGTCGCTCTCAGGGCGAGGTCGGTTGCTGAGCGCAGTTCCTGCAGCACGTCAGGATCAGGTCCAACCCCGTGCATGTTTCTGAGAGCTTTGGCCTGGTAGACTTGCAGGAGGGCCATCGCATGCAGGGCAGAGGCAGCGCGTCCAGCCGTAATGTAGGCCTTCGCGTTTAGCGAGGATGTTGTCCTACAGGGCTTGGATGGGAGTACGGGGCGACCCCGCCAGGAGGTAGGGCTACCGGGGCATAGATGGTGCGCAACTGCCCTATCAACCTGGGGAATCGCGTCGTACCCGTGGCGCTCTCCGCCGTCGAGGGTGGAGAGAGTGGAGCGGGTGGCACCTAGACGAGCGGAGAGCGGGGCTCTCCACGTAGACGTCAGCTCATCATGCACCTCCGGGAAGAAAGGGACCGGGGGGTTGCGAGGCCGCGAACGGCGCTGCCCCCAGGAACCAATCATCCAACCGAGAAGGCTGTGGGGAGGATGGAGGGTTCCAGTCCAACCCCACGCTCAAGGCGGCCGGGCAAGCATGTCGGACATCTGAGCGTCGGCCTCAGCCTGGGCCTGCTGGCCCGGCGGCAGTCCAGGGAGTCCTCGGCATCAGACACCGCGACTCTCCGATGCAGCGGCGAGCTCATCTGCTTCGGACTCGGGAGGATAGACAGCCGGGCCTTGAGGCGAGCCGCTATCGCCGCGAGCGTGGACGGAGACCAGTGAGCGTGTCGGGGAACGGGAGGTTCGCGGGGGGCTACCCGGCGAAACTGCACCCGCTGCCGACCCCAAATCGCCCCCAGCGCCAACCGCACCGTCCTTAATCCCGTGGGAAGAAGGAGCAATGCAGCTGGGGTGGCTTGCTTTCTGTTGAAAGCGAGCGCCGACCGCAACGTGGTCATGGTCGCAGTGAGAACATGAACCATCCACAAACGCCGCCTCGGTGTGATCGCGGCCCAAACACACGAGACAGCGCCTGTGGCCGTCTGAAGCAGAGAGCACTCTACCTCATCCAGGAATGACACAGGGGCGGAAAGGCATCTTGAAAAAGACGGGTCCTTAAAAGGACGTTCAACGCCTCTGTGTTTGCTCTTTTAGAGAAAATTACTCTTTTAGTAAAAAACTCTTTTAATACACAGTGTGTATGTGTACGTGTCTGCGCTGTCGAAGCACTCAGGGGCAACAATGCACGCCGTGCACTGAGAAGGAGAAAGCCGCTGTTGTGCGCCGTCAAGATCCAACAGCATGCAGATCGTCAGAGGAAAACAGGAACGTTTAAGTGGCGTGTAACTCGCAGCAAACTGCAGACAGACCATCGGCTCCGAAGAAATTTCCTGAATGAACTCCCGTATTTGCCCCGCTTAAATACCCGTATGTCCGGGGGCGGGGTATGCAAATACCAACTGCCAACTCCCATTGGCCCTTTTCAATAAGATCAGTGGTGAATATCGGCGCTCAAGAGAGACCCCTAGTGTCGCTTCTCCGACACAACGTGGAGAGAGCGACAGAAGGGGAAATATGCTTCTTCCGAAATTAAGTTTGAAGCTTCTTTTTGTGTGCTGGAGGTGATAATTAGGTTCTTTTGGCGGGAAATAAGAATAACTTCCCAACCCGACCTGAGGAGCTCTGCTCCACACACACAATCACACACAGCCTTTCCCTCCGCATTTTAATGGGATTACGGCCATCTGCAGACTCTTAAGGAACAAAAGTGTGTGTTGCTGAAGAACTTGCGTTCTTAAGGGGGTTGGAGTGTTATGTCAGGATGCACACAATGCAAGAGTGCTGATATTCTCTTTAGAAAATGCACATTTAACTAATGACCCAGATCTTAGTTAAAAAATATTTAATATGCATCAAATAGAATATTGCATTTTATATAAATATTGCAACACCAATTTTGTAAATGATAAATAGTCTGCACTTATATAGTGCCTTTTTAAACTTAGCGATATTCAAAGCACTATACACTGTGACTCATTCACCCATTCATACACACATGATGGCAGAGCTGCCATGCAAGGTGCTAGCCTGCCATTGGGAGCAACTTGGTGTTCAGTGTCTTACCCAAGGACACTTCAACATGTGGAGTCGTGTGGGCCGGGAATCGAACAACCCGCTCTACCACCTGAGCCACAGCCGCCCTTTTAATTTGTATTAATCTGAACCAAATGTCTACATCTGTACAATGGTTGAATGAGGTGTAACTGTTATGGAAACTATAGTTACGCTATGTAACCATAACAAATACATGGTGCATTCCATTTGTATTCGGAAGTTGGAAATTCCGAGTTCCCAGTTGGAACTTTTAACTGGAATGTCCCCTCAAGTCGGAGTTCCAACTCTGTAACTCAGAGGAACCGCAACAATCCTGACTTCAGAATCCAAAATGGCTGCTTGGCACATCAACAATTGAAACAGTAGTAATATACTGTCTCAAACTCAGTGGTGCACACAGACAATATACAATATACTCTTACCAGTAGTTTGTATATGTGTTTAGTAATTAAAATGGCTTTGCTTTGCACACTATGTTCCAGATGTTCTTATTTGATTTAATCTAATATTAAATGCTTAATTATTTTCTTTTAATTTGTTTAATGCTAACAGGAATATCTGGTTATCCTATATGAATGAATGTGCAATCTAATGAAAATGATGTAACTGTGGCAACATTTTTGTAAGATGGCATTAAATGGTTGATTACAGGTATCGCAGTAGAATAGAAGCCTTTATTTTGGTCACACATTATACGTACATTTTTGCATATATACAGTGAAATTTATTTGTTTGCACGTACCCTAGCTAAGTGTGCAGGGTCAGCCATGATACGGCACCACTGGAGTGGTGGGGCTTGAACCTTCGACCTTCTGGTCAGTAACCCAGAGCCTCAACTGCTGAGCCACCACCAGATCATTTTGTCTCACGTGTCCACTCGCGTGCTCTTCAGGACCCTGATCCTTTGCATCACAAGTGCAACGCTCCATCAGTTGAGCTACTGGGAAATTTTATAGCAATCAAACAAGCTTGTAAATGTAGTTGGTCATGTAATGCAAATGTTAAAATGTATTAGATGTCATAAGATGGCTTTGTATAAGAAACAAGGCGAAGTATTAGTATTTATGAACTGATGAAGCCCTTTTACTCGTGATTTGTGTGATAGTCATTGTTGTTGTAGCTCCTCTAGAGTTCACATCTGCAGGAAACTGAAGAATAGTAACAGACTTTTGCAATGTTGTGTATCCAGGTCAGAGTGCAAATGTCTGAGGTTTGGGCTGCTCTCATTTCCTGTTCTATCTCTGGAGCTCACATACAACGGTACACCTGAACACACACACACACACACACACACACACACACACACACACACACACACACACACACACACACACACACACACACACACACACACACAAACACACACCCACCCCCTGTATAGCTCAACAACACCCTTCCTCATTTTCCTGTTATGGCCTATAAGACAGCAACACAGCCGTTGCAACTTACAATGGATGGGCTTTAAATCTTCATTATTTTTGAAATATTTGTTTATAAATGTCACTGTGTGCCTAGTTTGCAACTAAGTAATAAGAGAAACTTAAAAAGTCAACCAGACAAACAAATTAGATATGATTTTTTTTAATCATAAAAAGAGACTTCTGTTTAAGCAGAAGACTTTCATACACACTCTACAATGTTAACAATATTTCTTAAATCCAGTTTTTTCTAAAAACATCTTATATACATTGATATACACATAAACACACATATTCATTTTACATACAGCAGTCACATTGTTTTTTAATGACACAGTTCAACATTAATGACAAACACAGGCAGCATAAAATATGGCAGCTTTGCATTTCTGTTCACTCTCCATGTTTGGTTTCTCTCTTCATTTGTTTAGTGCACATACATGGTTGACAATGATGGTATAAAAGGACAAAAGCAACAGTGGATGAATGGAATTAGAATGAGGACAGTGTTTGCCGTCATGCCTGAGACCAGCAGTAAAACTCACTAAAAGCTCTGATAGGAACAGTAGCAATGAATATTTTGGTGATGAGTTTGGGGGCAGGAGAGCAATAGAAAGAGAGGGGCAACACCAGTGTTGAATTCACTACTGAAAGAATATAATCTGATTTTATGACCCCATACCATCTGGGAGTTTAGCTTTAAAGATAAATCGTTATAGATAATATAGTAAGTATATCCTGTATATTCAGTATAAACTACTAATAATATCTTGCCAGAGTTCAGATTGCACCCTGTTAAGTTGTGTTCACAATGACAGCGCTTGAAGTGGCCAAGGCTTTCCTACTTGACTGCAGAATCCAACAGTACTTGGAGGTGGATCATGTGACCTCCACTGTCTGCACTCCCATTGGAGTGGTGGTGGCGTAGTGGGCTAAAGCACGGAACTGGTAAGCAGAAGGTTGCTGGTTTGATCCCCACAGCCACCACCATTGTGTCCTTGAGCAAAACACTTAACTCCAGGTTGCTCCGGGGGGATTGTCCCTGTAATAAGTGCACTGTAAGTCGCTTTGGATAAAAGCGTCTGCCAAATGCATAAATTTAAATGCATATTGCGTCATTGCTCATTCGCAAAAAAATCGTGGTCAGTGTGAACGCATACTTATACATTTAAAGGAATATTCAGGTTCAATACAAGTTAAGCTCAATTGACAGCATTTGTGGCATAATGTTGATTACCAGAACAATTGGTTTTGACTCGTTCCTCCTTTTCTTAAAAAAGAA
The DNA here is from genome assembly GCF_025860055.1 of Xyrauchen texanus. Taxonomy (NCBI): domain Eukaryota; kingdom Metazoa; phylum Chordata; class Actinopteri; order Cypriniformes; family Catostomidae; genus Xyrauchen; species Xyrauchen texanus. The sequence goes on from NC_068317.1 coordinate 30,486,409, forward strand.
GAAGCAAAAATCGAGGTTACCGTGAGGCACTTACAATGGAAGTGAATAGGGGGCAATTTTTGAACGTTAAAATACCAACTTTTTCAAAAGTATAGCCACAAGACATTAACGATCTGTGTGTTGACATGATTTTAGTGTGATAAAATCACTTAACCTTTTCAGTGTAATGTTTTAGCCAATTTTACAACTTCGTTGCCATGACGATGTAATGTCAACCAACCTTGAAACACTAAAATGATTGTAAAAATGACAATTTAAACAACTTTAGAGTTTAAATAATACACAAGTTTTAACAGAAGAAAGTGCTTTTATAAAATGATAGCCTAAGCCTCACATTTCTGCCGTTAAACCCTCCAAAAATGTCTCCTCTCACTTCCACTGTAACCTCCATATTCAAAGAAAAGGAGGGACGAGTCAAATACATTTTGGTAGTAATCAACATTATGCCACAAATGCTGTTGATTGTGCTTAACTTCAGTTGAAGGAATATTCTGGGTTCAATACAAGATATGTTTGTCAGAGTAAAAGTACTCTGAACTGCTTCCTCCTCGGTGAATAAAGGCCAACGTTTACTTTGGTAATCAGTGTGCCGCTACGTTTCACGCACAGTACGTGTAACAACTTTCATCATCAGCACAGAAGATGCGGACTGTCCACATGCAACCTAGTATTTCTAGACACGCAGGCAGTCCTCGTCTGCATGTGTCATGTCACTAAGTACTAGTAGTGCACATGCATCAAACGCTTCTGTATGAGTTTGCGTTCAAACAAATATACTTTGAAAGGCCGAGCGCTTGATAGTGCGCAAGACGGAACGGCACACGGAAAAACACCTTAACCCTAGCCTTAAGCTAAATCAAGGTAATGTGGCAATATTACTTTTTTAGTCTAGCACAAGGGTAAACTTAAGTATAGCATACAGTAAATGCTATCAGCTTGAAAGCATTAGTCAAATACTTCCAACAAAAAAGCAAACTATTGGTACAGTAGAAAATGCAATGTTAGCAATGAGGTAATTAGGGCATGCTATCTGTAACCATGGAGTAATTCATATATTATCATTATTGTATCTATTGTATTGTTTCCATTACTTTTACTTTCATATTAGCTGGTAGCTATTCTCAGCTTGTTAGCATATAAACCGTAGTTGATATCATATTTTATATATCTATAAAACATCTTCCTGTGCTATGCTACATATAGTGCATTTTGGTTCTCAGTGCCTGCTGCATCGCCCTCATTCTCTTCTTTTTACCAGTGCAAATTTAGACAATAGATGCGATTTTATAAACTTTTTAATATAATGTATACAGACATACACTGGCGGCCAAAAGTTTGGAACAATGCATAGATTTTACTGTGTTGGAAGGAAATTGGTACTTTAATTCACCAAAGTGGCATTCAACTGATCACAAAGTGTAGTCAGGACATTACTGATGTATAAAACGGCACATCACTATTTGAAAAAAAAAAAAAGTCATTTTTGATCAAATCTAGACAGCAGCATCACTCCAACACCTTATCCTTGAGTAATCATGCTAAATTGATCATTTGATTCTAGAAAATCACTTGTCATTATATCAAACACAGTTGAAAGTTGTTTGGTTCATAAATGAAGCTTAATGTCGTCTTTGTGTTTGTTTTTGAGTTACCACAGTATGCAATAGACTGGCATGTGTTGAGGTCAATATTATTTCAAAAATGGCAAAAAAGAAACAGTTTTCTCTAGAAACTCATCAGTCAGTCATTGTATTGAGGAACGATGCTTGAAATTGCCATAAAACTGCAGATTTCATACAAAGGTGTAACTACAGTCTTCAAAAACAAAGCACAACTGTCTCTAACAAGGACAGAAAGAGATGTGGAAGACCAGATGTACAACTAAACAAGAGGATAAGTACATCAGAGTCTCTAGTTTGAGAAATAGACGCCTCACATGTCCTCCGCTGACAGCTTTATTGAATTCTACCCGCTCAACACCAGTTTCATGTACAACAGTAAAGAGAAGACTCAGGAGGTCTTATGGGAAGAATTGCAAAGAAAAAGCCACTTTTGAAACAGAAAACAAAAAGAAAAGGTTTGAGTGGGCAAAGAAACAGACATTGGACAATGGATAATTGGAAAAGAGTGTTATGGATCTTAACCTCATTGAGCTTTTGTGGGATCAGCTAGACTGTAAGGTGCGAGAGAAGAGCCCGACAAGACAGTCACATCTATGGCAAGTGCTACAGGAAGTGTGGGGTGAAAGGTCACCGGAGTATCTGAACAAACTGACAGCTAGAATGCTAAAGATCTACAAAGCTGTCATTGCTGCACGTGGAGGATTTTTCAGATGAGAACTCTCTGAAGTAGTTCAAGAAGTTCTGAACAAATTGTAATAGTAATTTTTCACATCAGTAATGTCCTGACTGATACATTGTGATCAGCTGAATGCCACTTTGGTGAATAAAAGTACCAATTTCTTTCCATAAGAGAACAATCTGTACATTATTCCATACTTTTGGCCACTAGTATATATATATATATATATATATATATTCTCAATACAAAATCTCAACCAAGTGTTTTAAAAATGTTCTCTGTTCATGTACAGAATGTCAAATCAAAAGGTTTATCAAATGGCATTAAATACTGCAAAAAACGACTGCGCTACATGTATTGCGTCCAGCTTGTTTACTCACTCATCCCACAGGGGGGTTTGGAGTGTGCCCCCAACATCATGTGGACTTTGGATATTTGGATGATATGACGTTCATATCACAAGTGTCCAAAGACACAATTTCCTGAGTTTAAATAAGGGCTCCTGCTTTGAGGATCCAAATGTTGTGAGAAATCAGGGCACTCTGGGTTAAACACGTGCGATTAGATATATCAACACATATTAAACCACAAAAGTCCTTATTCAGATATCCTTCTTGATCCAATGAACTTCACTGAGACTTCTTTCCTAGTGACTTTCTATGTCACAGTGTCCATTTATCGCCGCTCAACCTTGTCCTTTCCAGAGAATCACTAGAGAAATATTTGGAGCTTCTCACAAAGAGTGACGGATCCTTATTTCACAGCAAATCTTCTGAGATGAACAATTCTGTGACAGTCAAGTGTCCACCTGGTTTCTTCTCATACATTCCATCAGTCGTTCACCAGAGTGCAAGGGATCGTAAGGGACTGTTTGGCCTGCTCGTATGCCTTCAGGAAGTCTTTATAACGTGGAGCACAGCCAAGCCACGCCTCTCCGAAGTGCACACGACCAGTAAACAGGAAGCTACCAGCGCCGGGACGAACGCCGCACTGTAATGGTGTACGAATCTCTCCTGACCGCGTCAGGCGGCCGCTATCAGGGAACAGTGCAAACTTTTGTCGGTAGACGCGTGTGGCGCTCACTTTGATCACTGCTGCCCCACGATCCAAGTCCTTTTCCACTGAACGAATATTTCCACGAACCACTGAAAACACAGAGAATATAAGTGTTAAATGGTAAAAATATAATGAAGCCAACATAACAGTATTCCAAAGACATGGTTACGTATTTTTTTAATACATTAACAAAGACCAAAACTTCAGACGGCAACTCCTCCACAAGCTTTCAAGCTACATCCACCAATTTTGGCACAGACCTTCATACTGTTCTGACTCGGGTTGCTATCACTTTTCTAACTGATACATCCATCTGTTTTCTTTTAATAGTGTTTAACTTTCAGACTTAACTTTTCATTTTTGAACATTGAAATTTCTGATTTTTTACTCTAGACTTTTGGTATCTTGGCAGATTTGAGCACAGTTTGAGATTTTCTGAAACAATAGAAAAGACCCAAGTGAGATGGGGTCCTTTTCTCAGGAGATACATCTGAGAAGCAAGAGACTTAATCAGTGTTGTCTGTGATAAACAATCAAGATATTAAAGAGATCTCGTTTGTGTTTTTTCTTTCATATGGGCTAACTTCGACGACTCTCAACCCCCCAAATGCACCAATGCTAAAATGAAAGCAAGAACCAAAAAGTCCAAAAGCTTACCAAAGTCACTGGTGCACACAGCCATCAAAATCTCAGTGTTATTGCACGGTCTGCAAGCTCCTAAGAAAGAGAACAAAAGGGAAAAAGTGTAAGTGATGGAAGTCACATAGCATAACAGCATGAGTCAAAGCCGTGCATGCATGATGTAATGTGCAGCTGTTATTTTATAACTCTGCAACAGTTGCGTGGGTGGCTGTTTACAACACCATATAACTGACCTTCTGATAGGTGTGACGTACCTCACCTGATCAAAGCTAGTTTAAGAGGTGTGTGTCCTCTTAATTCAGCACCTAACACTTCCCTCTTCCCCCCATGGAGTTGCTTTGGCTTTCTATCTACATGCGCCAGCAATGGGATAGCTGAATATATCTCACAAAAACCACCAACACAGACACTAATCAACTTTGAAACATCTTGTATTATCCGAGGCTCTAAAGTTTGAGTTCGAACCCTTTAGAACATACAAAATAATAGTATAATGATGCTACTTGAAGGAAATATTGTGGTACTATGATTTATACACCATGCATGATAAAGGTTACATTTTAGGTTAAATCAATGCACAATGTGACTAGAACATTCTACTATGACCTAGATCATTGAGAATCTTCACAGACATGGTTTTGTATGATTAAAATGTTTATATAGTATGATATTTACATGGTACTCCAAGTTACATAGGAAAACCATAGTATTACTATCATGATGGTGTCCAAAAGCCATTTACATTTCCAAGTACCCTCAAAATCATCTTTTTGAATCGTTACTAAAATATGACATAAATAAAAGCTTCAAAGTCCCCAACGTATATCTGCAGATACACGTGCAAACTTTCAAACTGTGCAACATGTGTTTCCAAATATCTGCGTGGGTGTGTAAGAGAAAGTTGTTGGCCCTTTAAAACTTTTAAACATCTTTCCCTGTCTTTCCTCTCTGCTCCCAAAACTCCGAACAAAAGATCTACTTTTCAGTTGTGTGGTTCCCATCCCAACCCCCCGTTACCATGGCGACTGCACTCTCATGCAGTTCCCTGAAATGGCTCACTATGGAGACAACCCCCCCATACTAAGCTTTTTGTTTTTCTCTCCCTACCCCCTCCTCATCTTTTCCTGTTTTCAAATCCAAACACTCCCTCCCCCGTTTCTCACAACTGGCTGGAAGTAGTTGCCCAGCTGAGACGACCTAGACAGTTTACATTTAAATAATTGCATTGTTACAATAACATGTTAAATGCAAGCTATTTAGAACGTGCACATTGTTTTTCAGAGTTGTGGTAATGAGCTCGAAACCCACGAAAACGTTCAAGCATGCTCTGTTCATGCTTTAGTTGTTAGCCTGTCTCTATCGATTGATGGGCACTCTTGACTGAAACCCCCCATCCACTCAGAGGTCACAGGCCAAGTCAAACTTAACTTCATTTGCTAGAACTTCATCCAACCTTGCATAGTTTCACAGTAGCCTACTGCAGAACCATCAACCTTCACAGGTTTGCACAAGAATTCTGGATTTCTGTGTAAATGTTTTTGAAGGTCTGAGATGTAGTGATTTTGGTTTTGTAAATGTTCTGTAAAATAACTGTTTGTTCGATTTCATCAGTTTTGTGGGCATCTAATATTTCATTATTGAGTTGTATTATGTCAAATCTGCATTCGCTCGGTCATCAACCACCCTTCATTTACTTTTCTGCACGGTAGCTTTGGCTGCTACATGCATTTGCGCCAACATTTTCTCAGGTTTGCAGGAGAATTCTGGATTTCTTTGCAAACTAAGACAGAATTTGCCTGGGTAGATATTTCTGAAGTTACTGAGATGTTAAAAGTAGTCATTTTTGGCAGATTTTTGGCTGACGTTTTTATTTGGGTTTATCAATTTTGTGGACATCACTTTCACAATCATTAAGCTGTATTATGCATCGGCCACCCTGCTCTATATATATTGGCATCAGCCATTAAAAAACCATAAAGATCAACCCCTTGTTGGTGGTTAGCCTTAATAAATGTGAATTGTGAAACTCTAAACTCAAGACAAGTTAAGATTAAAGGGTTAATGTAAGTTATATCCAATATTACAACTTTGTTGTCATGACAACAAACCCCTGTAATCACTGTATTGAATATGACTTTACACAGATAAGGTTAGTAAGCGATTATATTGCACTATCATCTTGCTAACATGCATAATATTTACATCTGGCTATAATTTTTAAACAGTGTGTATTTTAATGTATATGAATTTGCCCCATTCACTTCCATTGTGAGTGCCTTAGTGTAATCGTATTTTAATTTTTTAAATTGTTTTTTTTAATGAAGAGCAAGTCTAATACATTTTTTGTGGTAATAATTAACATTACACCACAAATGCTGTTGAGCTTAACTTGTATTGAACCCGGAACATTCCTTTAGAATATATAATACGCATAATGCGCATTCACAAACCACTGCTGTGTCTTTCAGAAAACTCACCTTTGCTGCTGATTGGATCCGTGTTTACTGACGGCTGCGCTGTCCAATCACCTCTCAGCTCGTAGCGAAATGCTGCAATGCGTTTGCTAATGTCCTGGTGGGGTGTTGCCTGGAGGAAGAGGGCCAGTCTTTCTCCAGTCATGGCACTGAAGCAGCGCACATGGGCGGGGCCGGGTGTCTCGCCCTCATCTCCCACCAGAAGCTCCAGGACCCCGTCTCGCTCCAGGTAGAGTTGAGCCCCACCCCAGTGTGGATCTTGCTTAACGCAGGCCGACACCGGACTTCTGTTGGACTCGCCCGGCCCCATGGCGCTCCATGGCAGACGGGGCGAAAGAGTAAAACGTAATGCTCCAGCGGGGTACAGCCACTCAACTGAGCCCTCTGCACACCTCAACCAAACCTGCTCCACATTTTTCACCGCCTGAGAAAGACCACTGCAGAGACAGAGAGAATATGACTTACTAAACTAAGGGAATACACATTTTTCTAGTGCACGGTTATTCTCTTAAAGTGATAGTTCACCCAAAATGAAAATTCTCTCATCATTTACTCATCCTCATGCCATCCCAGATGTGGATGACTTTCTTTCTTCTGAATATCTCAGCTCTGTAGGTCCATACAATGCAAGTGAATGGTGACCAAAACGTTGAAGCTCAAAAAGCATGTAAAGGCAGCATAAACATAATCCAAAAGACTCCAGTGGTTCAATCCATGTCTTCAGTAGCGTTATGATAGGTGTGAGTGAGAAACAGATCAATATTTAAGTCCTTTTTAACTATAAATTCTGCTCCCTGCCCAGTAGGTGGTGATATGCACAAAGAATATGAATCCCCACAAACAAAAGAAGAACACTTATGAGAGAAGAGCGCTAAGGAACACTATTTGTAAGTGGAGATTTGTAGTAAAAAAGGAGCGAAATGTTGATCTGTTACTCACCCACACTTATATCGCTTTTGAACACATGGATTTAACCACTGGAGTCGTATGGATTACTTTTATGCTGCCTATATGTGCTGTTTGAGCTTCAACGTTTTGGTCACCATTCACTTGCATTATATGGACCTACAGAGCTGAAATATTCTTCTAATAATCTTCATGTGTGTTCAGCAGAAGAAGAAAGTCATACACATCTGGGATGGAATTAGGGTAAGAGTAAATGATGAGAGGATTTTCATTTAGGGGGGAACTATTCTTTTGAAAATGGGAATTGAGGGAAAATGTCAGAAGTAAACCATTATGTTCATGCTGTATAGTCAAAAAACTTTCCCCCAAGATTTTATTTTTTCTCCTAACGAATATATTTTCCATATGTTCAATGGGGATTTTAAGACATTACAGGCTGCTTTGAAACGATGTGCATTGTGAAATGTGCATAGAAATAATTAAAAAAATATCCACACAAAAATGAATGCACAAAGAATCTGGAGTAATTTGGCCACTGCGTAAAGTTCAAGGAAAAGTAAACGCCCTCTACTGTTTAAACTATACACGTTCACCAACCCATTTAGCAATCAAATGTTTCCTGCACAAACAGACATATTATTACTACAGGCTATCAGGATTGCATCACCATCCATATCACACTTTTCAAACTCTCATATTTTACATAATAAGTGCTTCATTTACCCTTTTGCGCGGTAGGTTTGGCCGCTGCGCGCAATTGCGCAACGTTTCCAACATGTTTCCAATCAATATGTGCGATTGTTTTCCCCCCAAACTATCCTATGACTATCAATAATCTATTGCTATCAGATAGATAGATAGATAGATAGATAGATAGATAGATAGATAGATAGATAGATAGATAGATAGATAGATAGATAGATAGATAGATAGATAGATAGATAGATAAACCCTTAAAGCATTGCAGACCAAAATTGCATCGGTTCTTAACGGAATTAAAAACACAGAAATGGTATATGTTTCTTAACATGCATGCATGTATGAGTGATATTTACCTTCCTCTCCAGCTGCACTGGTCTTCTGAGTAACTGGCCGTAGTCAAACCCGTCAGAAATGGAATCCAAACCGCAAAACCCCACGAACCCAAAAGCTCCATCACTCCGCGCAAATGGACACTCCAGTTATCCAGAGAGAAGCGTGCGTAAATTCCTTCTCTTCTCTTCCCTGCCTTCCCAACTCTATTATTAGACCCACTGAAAACGTGCTGATTGCATCCTGTTCTAGGGTCTAAATGACTGACCTTTCTACACTAAACTTTCCCTCTCTTTCTGTCGATCAGCCCGTACCGCTTGACTAGTGTGCGTCATCTATACCGGGCGCACAGCGGCAGACTGAAGTGTTAGTGAGTTTGAGGACCGGGACTAAACTTTAAACCCCCCTCAGGGCAGGAGGCGTGGCTTCAACAGAGTTAAAGTCCATTGAATGGCATCTCTTCTGTTCACACGAGGTTAAGGAAGACCACAGAAGAATATTTAATCAGTCTCAGTTAGCCTCCTCTGAATAAATTTGAAGGATTTGAAAGATAACAGATTCTTTTTAGTGAATTGATTTGTTTGAACGGTTCGTGCACCAATCGATTCACCTATTCTTTTGAGTCGTATCTCGATATATGAAATACATGAACATATTTGAGCATGCATATTATATATGCATGCTAATATAGCATGCTATATTCAAATTCCAGTAGTATTTTGGAAAATACATGTTACATATGCGTTTTTTTAATACTCCGCACAAAGGATACAACCACATGTTCAGGATTGGGGGGTGGGGGAACCTAATCTAATGATTTAATAATAAACCATGTAAAAACCTCATATCAGAAGACCACTATTATGACTATTGGTTTGGGGGGAGGGGCACATGTCTCCCTCAATGTCTATGGTGGTTACAGCCCTGCTCCGTACCGTATATAGAAGTATGTGACTTTTATATATTTTATTGTGACTTTATTTCCCATTGAAAATCATATATGAACATATTGCATATCAGCTGAACGCATGATAAATCCACTCCAGTCCTATGTGGAGTGTGGACCTGTGGAGAGAAGCAAAGAAAAGGGGGAAGGATGTGGTGGGCGTGGTTTAGGGTAAATGGAGCTCTCTGTATGTTGTCCTACCCTTTGCACGGCCCATGCTGTGATGAGCTTTCATCTTACTGCATTATAAGTAAATCAAATATTCTTGTGTATTACCACTACATTATGGATAGTTTTCGTGCGTGCGTACACAAACGTGTGTCTTTAATGTGGTTATGACAGGACCTTTGACATATTCAAAGCCTTGTGTCCAGTAGCCTGCTGAGGTGTGTGTATATTGTATGTGTGTGTGTGTGTGAGTGTGTATGTGTTTTGTGTTCTCTACTGATCTGCTGGCTTTTGTTCTCTGGTGGCCACTTCAAAGAACAGACACATGAAAGCAAATGTGAACGTGCATGTATGTGTGTCTGTGTGCATGTGATTGTACATCTATGTTTGCATGCATCTTTGTGTGCTTTGTGCATGCTGCAGTGTTGTTACCTTTATTAAGGTGAGTGAATAACATTTGGACACTTACAATTATACCATTAACCTTAAATGTGGTTATATTGTGAAAGCAAGTTCTGAGGACGGCCAGCTGTATAATTTTTACTACATGCATGAAAACTGTACAAAAAGTTTAACCATGATCCGGTTTGGATTGATGTTGGTTCACAATGCTAAAAAAAATGACATTTTCAAAATGACAAAATGTCTTCAGTTTTTGAGTGTAATCAAACGTCATAAAATCAAACGGTGCCATAGGCCTTGTTAGCGCACCCGCCTCCCACACTTGACATGTATTAAACCTGGAATATTCCTTTAAGACATATGTAACCGGTCCTGCGCCAGTTCGAGCCCCGTTTGGAGCGGGGCGAGCAGGGCCGGTTACAATGGTGCCGTGACCCGGATGAGAGTGAGGTTTAGGGTGGGTGAGTGTAACGGGAGCCAGTTGGTAGCTGTGCAGTGTGTAAACCTCACTCACCTGACCTCAAGAGGAGTATTAGCAACTGACGCTAGAGGCTGTAGTCTTTAGCCTCCTTGTTAGCGCACACGCCTCGCACCGGAGATGCCGGTTCGAGTCCCGTTTGGAGCGGGGCGAGCAGGACCCATATGTCTTAAAGGAATATTCCAGGTTTAATACATGTCAAGCTGAAACAATAGTATTTGTGGCATTATATTGGCTACCACAAAATGTTTTCAACTTGTCCCTCATTTTCTTTAAAAAAAGCTAAATCTGGATTACATTGAGGCATTTACAATGGAAGTCGATGGGGCAAATCCGTAAATGTTAAAATACTCACTGTTTCAAAAGTATAGCCACAAGATGTAAAATAATATCCATGTGATTTTAGTAAAAATCTAAATGACTTAATAACCTTTCCTGTGTGAAGTTATAGCCAATTTTACAACTTCATTGTCATGATGATGTAACGCTGTAAATCCTAAAATGACCATAAAACTTAAATTCAAATAAATGTATTGTTCAAATACTATATGAGTTTTAACAGAAGAATGAATGCAAGTGCTTTTGTAAAATTATAAGATTCACATTTCTACCTTTTAAACCTTCATTTAAAAGTGGCCCCATTGACTTCCATTGTAAGTGCCTTAATGTAAGACAGATTATATATTTTTTTTAAAGAAAATGAGGGACAAGTCAAATGTATTTTTTTTCGGTAATCAATATTATGCCATAAATGCTGTCGATTGAGCTTAACTTGACTTGTAATGAAAGTATTATTTTAAGAAGACTGTGAATATAATGCATGAGCCATATGGACTGCTTTTATGGTGCTTTTATTGTGCTTTTTTGTCCTTTATGGAACAAGACCAGGGCTGGACTGGGAAGAGAAATCGGCCCAGGATTTTACATGGCAACTGGCCCAAAACTTGTTGAGCAGGGGGCTGTTTGCGGGTTTGTGTTGGGCTGTCCTTTTCTGTATATCGAGGCACCGTTTTGTGGTCCGTTCTGCATAATACGGCTGCACATTTTAGCTTATTTAGCCCATTCGGCATGTTTCACGGCAGACCCAGTGGCCCGCTCGGTTCTCCCAATGGCCAGTCCACCCCTGATCGGCCCCAAAGTACGTCGGCCCACCGGGAAAATGCCCGGTATGCCATATTACCAGTCCAACCCTGAACAGTGGTCACTAGCAAAATGCAGGTTATATAAAATAAGAATAATATTCCATTTTTCTTTAAGCATGGTTCAGGTTTATAATCGTACATTTTCAACCACACCAACAGCTAACCAATCAAACTCATCTACTATCTAGTTGTCAACAGATAAAGCTTCAACTTCATTTCAGAGCTGAATTAATGTTTTGCTTCAGTGGCTGTGCGGTGAACCCTTAAAGTGAATGCTTAGTGTTTTGACCCTCATGCAAACATGTTTCTCAAGTCCGATTATTGGTTTCTGTTGTGTGTTTGGGGGTTGAATAGTGTTGGTCTCCTTAGATCTTGATCCAGCTGTGTTTGCAGTCTTTCCCTTGACACAAACACTCACATGTGAAACAGCAATAAGAACAACAGTGTCATTTTTCACAGCTCTCTTATAAGGGTTTGCCGACAAATACAGCATTGTGTGTTTCCTCAATGATGGCACTTCTTACGTATTTTCATTCACTCATTCTCTTCTTCAGTGACTGATATCTATGCACTTTCTCTCTGCCTCAGCGTCCCTCCCTCAGTCTGGAATCCTCTCTCATTGTGTGTCCATTTGCATTAAGCGTGATTAGCTCACACCATCTCACATACACAGCCACATTCATGGACATTGCTCGCATGCCAACACAGTTTGACCCCCGAGAGAGTCGCCCCTCCTCTGCTGTCTAAAATATCTGCAGTCCTTTCAGACCAATGCCAGACAGGATCATTCAAACGGGCCACATCAGCAGAGAAAAAAATCACTAATGAGATCTCTTTAATATCTCAGTTGTTTCTTCTAGACAACAATGAGATTAATGGAGCACAAATGAAGGCTTTTGCTTAAGTCTCCTAGTTTTTCTCTTGAGAAGAAGACAATGTTAATCTCTCATGTGTCTCCTCTAGTTTCAGAAGAGATCACAACAAGGTCTTAAAGGAACGTTCCACATTTAGTATAAGTGAAGCTCAATTCACAGCATTTGCATCAAAATGTTGTTTACCACAACAATAAATTTGACCCATCCCCACCCAGAGCACAAATCTGGGTTACAGTGCACCACTTACAATGAAAGTGAATGGGGGCCATATGTAATAAATTTACTTTAGGTGATTTAGGAAACATGCTAAGTTGAAATACTGGCTTCTCCGAAAACAATGCTACTATTCTACTTCGAAATGTCCAGTCCGGGCCGGAATTACTGTTTGTGTTTTGGCCTGTGTGATCCCGCCCACTGCCCATTTCCCAATAGTATTTCAATACCCCGGGTTGCCAGATTTGAACCAGTTAACAGGCAAACACAGCGCGCTGCATCCATGGAAGCCAGCAATACATCTAGCTAACATTGAGTTAAAAAAATCCACATGAGCTGATTTATAACTTGCAAACAATAAAAACATTGCAAACTTATACATTAGCTGATCAGCTTACAGTGTAAGACTCGTCACTTGCCATTGTCAGTATACTCATTCCTGTTGCGTGTCCTCAACCTAGCGATCCCCGTGAGCTTCGAGTCTGGGGAGGACGGGGCAGGGGAGACAACTCTCTCCAATATTTTGAATTTGGACAGCATATTTTACCATTTTAAACGCTTGATGTTTTGCTCCTTTAACGTGAAAATACACACTTTTTATTTCTAACTATTTGTTACTTTTTATTTACTAAGTATAGCCACAAGACATAAACAATATGCATGTTAACATGATTTTAGTGTGATAAAATAACTTACTAACCTTTTACGTGTCAAGCTATAGCCAATTTTACAACTTCGTTGCCATGACAATGTAATGTCAACAAATCCTAAAATGACCATTTAAACTGCTTTAAAGCTCAAATAATACATGAGATTTAACAGAAGAGTTAGTGCTTTTATAAAAATTATAAGCTTCAAATTTCTGCTTTTAAACCCTCCAAAAATTGGCCCCATTGACATCCATTGTAAGGGCCTCACTGTAACCTCTATTTTTATTTTTTTTTATTTTTATTTTTTAAAGAAAAGGAGGGGCAAGTCAATATAAATTGTTGTGGTGCAAATGCTGCCCTTTGAGCTTAACTTAAATTGAACCTGGAATATTCCTTTAAACTGTGCTCAGATTGGTCAAGATCTGTCTGCAATTTCAAAATGAACTCAAACATTACTCAAATGATCTGAGCTATGCTATCCACCTTTATTTTAAAGCATCAAGTTAAACTCTTACTGTATGTCAACAACTGATAACACCTGATTTGTGTTGGAGGAATTATTATATCTCTTGAGCTTAAGAAGAGCAACTTCTGAGCAAATAAATTGTTCCTGTGGAAATGCAACCCTAAAATGACTTCAGATGCACCAACATTTTAGAAGCATTTTCTTCTTAAGGAAGAAAGTTTAAACAGTAGAAAATGCATTGCATTCTTTTGTAATACAACAAACATGTTATTGTTTCCTCTGGTAAATGCATTAAGTGAATGCATCTTTATAATATGGTTACATTTGTTAACATTATTAAATGCATTAGGTATCATGAACTGATTTACAATATATTTATTTTCAGTACAGTTGTTCAATGTTATTTCATGCAAGTTCATAGTGCATTAACTAATGTAACTTTTTACAGTTTTTAGTTTTACAAATGCATTAGTATATGTTGAAATGAACACTAGTTTACAACATTAGTTAACATGACCTAACAATGAACAATATTTGATATATATTGGCATATACTGATCTTGACTAATGTTAACAAATGCATCTTATTTTAAAGACTTTCTGCATGCATTTAAAAGTAATGTAAATCAAACTAATACTGTTATATTGTGATACCATATATCCTTGATCACTGGACACACATTGTTTTTCATTGTTAATATGATTTTGTGGGAATTTCAGGTGGTTTTATTAGCTGCAATCAGGATCTTTCCCTACAAGGACTTCCTACATGTTGGTGGTCTTTTCTCACATGTATGCACAAATCACTGTTATTATTGCTCATATGTATGGTTAGAATTTAAACAAAACCCTAACCCTAAAATGTGTTTTTGGCAAACAAGTAGTTTCACAAAGATTAGCTGTTATTGTTCATTGAAAGCTGTGAGTCCCCCACTGATTTGCTCGTCAGTTTTCCAAACTGAAAAGAAACATGGTATTGTGGATAAAGGCAAGATACATAAAGCCTGCCTTTTATTGCCTAGTCCTGAGGAACATCCACCGCTATCGGCCGCCTCAATGTTGGTATTAGTTCTTAGGGTGGCCAAATAGTTTTCCACCAATGTACTGACAAAAAGTCCCTGCTACACAGAACTCAAACACGCACTGGTATGTGTGTCTGCATATGTATGCGTTTTCTAATCGGCCGTCTCATTTCAACGTTTGTGACGGGGTCAGTGAGGGTTCTGATGTTTGTGATGGTAATGCGTGTGGAAGTGTTCAAATACAAAGGCAGGACACAGAAAGAGTCAGTCTGGCTGAGTATGTGCTCAAAAGACAATTTTAGCACCATTTAGAGTTTCAGAGGAATTCAGGAATGGAGAAACCCAGTATATACAAACGTTCCCTAGGGATTTGACTGTGTATGTGTGTGCGAATTGATCAATAATAGGACAAAAGCGCTGACTGTGCAAAATGTGACCGAATGCTTTGAAAAATAAAATTGAATGAATTTGGTTAGAGCAAAGTTCTGGACTTCAGTTTTTATGAGAAACACAGTTTTACAAGAATGACACAAAAACACATTTGCAGATAGGTATAGGCATGTCACGATTTAATGGCAGTGCAATTGGGAGACTCTGAAAAGCTGCCCTCTGACCTCCTGCCTTGACCCCAACTGACCCCTGAGTCTGTGTTGTCAGAGATCATTAGTCAAACACACACACACACACACACACACACACACACACACATGTTGTGTTTCCATGTTTTATGGGGACTTTCCATAGACATAATGGTTTTTATACTGTACAAACTTTATATTCTATCCCCTAAACCTAACCCTACCCCTAAACCTAACCCTCACAGAAAACTTTCTGCATTTTTACATTTTCAAAAAACATAATTTAGTATGATTTATAAGCTGTTTTCCTCATGGGGACCGACAAAATGTCCCCACAAGGTCAAAAATTTCGGGTTTTACTATCCTTATGGGGACATTTGGTCCCCACAAAGTGATAAATACACGCTCACACACACACACACACACACACACACACAAAGATCATTTGTCAATGTGTTTCATTTATCTAATTACTGACCAATCAGAAAACAGATCATGCTGCATTTTTTAAGAAGTAAAAGAGTGCTCACACACACACACACACACACACACACACACACACACACACACACACACACACACACACACACACACACACACACACACACACACGAATGCACGCATGCATCAGCACACCTACACACTCTCTTCTCTGTTTGAATTGAAATGAATGCATCTTGGGGACAGTAGATGAATTTAAACAATTCTTTTGTCAAGCTATACTGCTGTCTTAATGCTTTTCACCACAGTACATTTTTACATGTCCTGATATTTAGCTTGTCAGCCCAATATCATCAAATAAAGTTTGTAGAGGAAAATGTTATTGGTCAGATGTTGCTCTTTCACCTCAAAAGAGTTAATGGAGTTTTTAGATGCAAGGGCGTAGACAGGGTGAGGTTTACGATTTCTGAGGCCCCAAGCAACCGACCAACCCGGGGCCCCATTTACATAAATTACTAAATTGATTTTAAAACATGATTTTAAATTCATCCTATCAGCCGTCGTAGCCAAGTACATTCAACATGTTTAATGAAATACAAATCTACTTAAAGATAATTAATGCATGTGTTACAGTTTTTCCATAATACAGCCCCGTGCAATTGCGTGGTTTATGTGGTGGTTAAAACTGCAACTGGGCGTAGGTTTGGTTTGAAAGTTGGTAGGGACATATTGCAAGCTTGTAAAAATGAGTTTAAAGCATTGGACCTAAGATACAAATGGAAATCCACCCGTGTAATCTCCAAAAAATGATTAAAAAAGCCCTTATACAGTAATCACAAATGTCTGTGATTGGTGCATCCTGAACAACGCTTACTCAGAGGGAAAGAGAACATTTTTAAGCCTTTTTTATATTTACCCATACTACATACGTCCAAATGATACTAATGAATGCCCTGACAGCGGGAGACTATTGGTGATTTGTTTAGCGAGAACAACAGAGAATGTCCGATGTCTGACTCTTTTGCTCCATCGTTTTCTGCTTGTTATTCCTTCATTCTGTCTCTTTCCCTGTCCTTTTCTCTCTGTCATGTGAGTGAGTGACTCCTTTGTCATCAATATATTGTAAATCCGTACACTTTTGGAGGGAAACCTATAGCACATTTGCGACACCATCTTCCACTCCATCACACCAAAGACTGTGCCCTCAGGGTCAAACACCCCTGTCTGGACAGACACAACACTGTGTGTGAGAGAGGAGGGCGTCTTGTGTCCCCTGACTCAACAAGAAGTTCCCTCCAAAAGTTATTTTCTCATTCATTAGTCAGTCAAACACACACACACACACACACCCATTGGCTCTGTGTGTGTGTGTGTGTGTATTTGTGTGTTTTGCCCCACAGGGGTTCACCACTGCAGACACAGCAGGGGAGAGATGGGCCACCATTCTTTCTTAAAACAAGACTGAAAAGATTGCAGACTCAAAGGAGGGCTCTTTTTGTCACTTTTACAATGTTCTGTGGTTCCTCAGTTCACTTGACTAATTTGTGCTGTGAAACTTGTACTATAAACAGCTGCTATAAAAATAAAACAGAAGACAGCCTTGTCAGGTATAGACATTTCTCTTGTTATTGATTTAAAGAACAGCTGATATTCACATTTCAGAATGAACCTTCATTTAACAATAGTTAGTTGCTGCTTTGCACGATGACAACGTTGAGTCTAATCTAATGAAATTGAATTAAAAACAATAAACAAAACAGCTTCAGAAAACAAATGACTCCTAGTTTGCATACAGCTATATTTATATTATAAGTTTTGTCATTACCACATTAATAAACTTTTTTTATTTTACTTTTTAAAATGTTTACTCATCTTAGTATTTGTTTATATACATTTTTCATTTTAAATTGTACATATCAATGTGGTCTCTTTTTAGGTTCTCTAGGTTTATTATTTTAGATTTTATTAATTGTAACTTTCACAACATGCTCTTTCCCATAAGTGTTTTTGGTAAGAATGGCACTTAAGGATTTGGTAAATTCTAATACGTTTGTATAAATTAGTTATAAGAAAAAAATACTTATTTATGATTCTTTTATTCTGTTAATGTGAATGTCTAGTTCAGTTGGTTGTGTGTGCATGTGTGTGTGCGCGTGTGCATTTGTGTGTGTGTGTGCGTGTGCGTGTGTGTGCGTGTTCGTTTGTGTGTGTGTGTGAGTGCTTGTTTGTGTGTGTGTGTGGGTGCGTGTGTGCATGTGTGTGTGTGTGTGTGTGTGCGTGCGTGTGTGTATGTATGTGTGTATGTGTGTGTGTGTGTACGAGAGTGTGTGTGTGTGCGTGTGTGTGTGTGCGTGTGTGTGCATGTGTGTTTGTCTGTGTGTGTGTGTGTGCGCGCGTGTGCGTGTATGTGTGTGTGTGTGTGCGCGCGTGTGCGTGTATGTGTGTGTGTATGTGTGCCTGTGTGTGTGTGCATATTTGTCTGTGTGTGTGCGTGTGTGTATGTGTGCGTGTGTGTGTATGTGTGCTTGTGTGTGTATGCGTGTGTGTGTGTATGTGTGCTTGTGTGTGTGTGTGTGTGTGTATGTGTGTATATTTGTCTGTGTGTGTGCGTGTGTGTGTGTGTGTATGTGTGTATATTTGTCTGTGTGTGTGCGTGTGTGTATGTGTGCGTGTGTATGCGTGTGTGTGAATGTGTGCTTGTGTGTGTGTGTATGCGTGTGTGTGTGTGTGTATGCGCGCGTGTGTGTGTATGTGTTCAGAGGGAATTATCTTGTGTGCATTGGTTTGGAATAATTATATGCAGCTAACACTGTTTCAACTCAATATTTTCTAATGATGTGAGTATTTGCAAATGTTTGTGATGAAATGGAAAAAAGTGTGCATCAAAAAACAACATGTTTCAAATGTTTGTTCTATTTGTTCCAACAGAAGTTTTACATCAAATTGTTCTGTAAGTGATAAGATGGAGGGGTTTTCACAAGAAAGGTTAGCAGCATTAAAACTGTTTTGTGTGAAAATTAATTGCATGAATACAACATGAAATGTAACTGGGTTTTTGTGGTGCTTGCCCATGCAAAACTCACTGCAGCAATGCTAGGGCATTGCTATGCAGTTGCTAGGGGGTTCTTGGTGAATGCTCGGCTGGCCCAAGTCAAAATATCTCACCTCCAAGTCTCTATATTATTCTAGTTTCTTATATAGCCAACAAGATCACACAGGAAATCGACACGTTGCTTCCAAAAGTACTCTGAAATCGACCCCTTCTTCCACCAAATCACTGACAAGCATCATCAGTTCAAGTGTTGCGTGTGCTTTAGTCCCATAGGAACCAGAAAATTATTCAGAGGTTTAATTTTCTCTCTAAACTTGCATTTGTTTCTCCTCTGACAGTGACGTTGAAGCCTAGCGCACACTACACAACTAAAGCTCGTCTACTCTGATGTTTTGATTCGGCAACTGGTCTGCAACAAGAAGTCTCAGATCACACAGCCGATGGTTGTGTAATGTGTGCACTTCTGCGACTTGCCAAGACTAGTCGCAGACACTGCGACAGATTGCAAATCTCCGCCAGGTGTGCACACTGAGCAAAAGCCAATGAAATAGAGAGAGAGCTAAAGGAGAGCAATGCACTGAGGTGGTGCAGGAAACTAAAATAAAACATCACTCACATCTCCCTGCCCGCTGTCCCGTCATCTTTTTCAATTGTTTTTATTTTTTCTTCTGTTCTCTGCTAATCGGTGAAATAAACTGACGCGAGCCATTCTTTCATGTTGTTTGTTGACATGTTATCACGAATAAACTCTCCCGTTGCTATGTGCATTCAATTCAGGATAGTATCTTCAAGATGCGTACTTGTACTTGTGATCTGATCACCCAAAATGCATCTTAGTACCCATTGTTAACAGGGCTTCAGTCATGGACGAATGGTTGTGTAGATGATACAGACAGTCGTTCTGATTGTATTACAGTATATCATTTACAATTAAAAATACAACTCGATTTTAGTGCCTATCTGTGGACGTTTTACCTGGAATCTGGAGCTCACACGTGCCCATACATTTAACAACACTTCCATCTTCAGCCACTGGGGGCAGTGATTCTATTTTCGGTAAGCGCAGACCGATTTCAGCAGCAAAACATTTGACCTACCATTGCCAAATTCACAGTGTGATCTGTCTGAAATGGCTGGAGTCCCTTCTTCAATGTAAAACAATTGTATTTTTTTCACCTACTCTATAGTACGCCAGTCAAAAATCAGAAGTCAAATTGCATATAAAATTAATAGCGCAGACAGGTATCATTCATGTAGCAAAATCATTAAAAAACAACAACAAAAAAACAGGATGTGTCACGCACCAAAGTCTAATACTTAGGGTTAGGCTTCATTTAAATCTGCAATCCTATGAGCAATAATAATGGTGATGATTGTCTTCGAAAACACCAATGTGAGCCAATGTGATTGCTCAAATAGTGCGACTGCAAAGTGTCTCCTCTGGGCAGGGAGTTTTTATACACCTCCTTAAACAGGAAACATTAATTAGAGGGTGTGTGTGACCTTTGACTCCACAGCTGAGGGCATGGGTGACCCCTGACTAGTACAGGAAAAATAAAGTCATGCCTAAACACGCACACAGAGCTGAACCCGTTCCACCGTCCTCAGCCTGTGGTGACAGTGAATGGAGATTGATGCAAATGAACACTTTGATTTCATGAAAGGTACTTGTGAATGAGCGTTAATGAATGAACTGTTCATCACATTCTGTCAGGCTGCCAAAACCCAAACACACACAGCCTATTTGTGAGGACATTGCAGTCTTTTGTGTTTAGTGCTCAGTGAAGTGGCACCTCTTGTTCAGGTTACCAGGATTATGTGAAACTGTGCCAAGAGAGAGAGAGAAACGGTTCTTTTCCTTCAGACACTTTTTTCAAGCCAACAGTCTTTGTGCAAAAGTTCAAAGATTTTAATGCAGCAGGTTTGGGAATTAGAGAGGTCATTTTGCATGTGTGATTTGACTTGGCTATACATTGGGGACAAAATATATACGCCAGAAGGCCTGCCAACAGTCCTGTATTAGTCAGGACTTCCCATACTTTGGCCTTACAGACGATATCCCCAACATGACGCCTATCGTGTCGAAATTGATGGACGAAACGCTTTGGACGAGGTCCCGACTGGAAGGCATTCTGTTCTGTATTGAAGCAGTAAAATGCTTGAGGGGGATCCTCCCGGTTGGACTGCGAAAGGTCATGTATTTAAGTGCTCAAAATCCTCAAGCATCCAATATTTGATGTGGTATTTTGCATAAATAAAACAAAACATACAGGAAATTCTATTTCTATTGAAGTCTACAGTATGTCATCATTTAGAAAGCGTGCACGGGTATAATTGTGTGGTTCAAATTTGTGAAAATGGATCCTCGCAAAATGTAAATGTGTTGAGGATGTATTGAGGTCCTCGCTATAAAATTGGTTCACAAATATGCAAAATAATGTCTTAAAGGGGCAATTCCTTTTTTTTTATTATTATTTTAATATGTTCCCTGAGGTTGACTTATAATATTAGTAAAGATTTATTTTTTGCACACACAAAAAAAGGTAATATATTTGTAAAACATGCTATTTTTTCACCCTCTGTCAGAAACGCTCGGTTTTGGTGTTGCTTCTCCTTTAAGACTTGACAGTAAAGACACTGTTATGATTGGCCCTCTGCTTTTGATTTGCTCTCCGCTACTGGGCGGGGCTACGGAAGTAATATGGTAAAGTAGGTATCGGTGTATTGTTGTGGAGGTGGTCAAATACAAATGTCAACCACAGTGTGACATCACAATGTGGAGGAATTAGATTACAGTTAGTTTTGGCAGCTTGGTTTCAACAAATAAATGGTCTGCACTTATATAGCGCTTTTTTAACCTTAGCGGTATTCAAAGCGCTTTACACTGGCCCATTCACACACACACACACACACACACACACACACACACACACACACACACACACACACACACACACACACACACACACACACACACATGTTGTGTTTCCATGTTTTATGGGGACTTTCCATAGACATAATGGTTTTTATACTGTACAAACTTTATATTCTATCCCCTAAACCTAACCCTACCCCTAAACCTAACCCTCACAGAAAACTTTCTGCATTTTTACATTTTCAAAAAACATAATTTAGTATGATTTATAAGCTGTTTTCCTCATGGGGACCGACAAAATGTCCCCACAAGGTCAAACATTTTGGGTTTTACTATCCTTATGGGGACATTTGGTCCCCACAAAGTGATAAATACACGCTCACACACACACACACACACACACACACACACACACCAATGATGGCAGATCTTCCATGCAATGCGCTAGCCTGCCATTGGGAGCAACTTGGGGTTCAGTGTCTTGCCCAAGGACACTTCGGCATGTGGAGTCACGTGGACCAACCCGCGATTAGTGGCCAACCCGCTCTACCACCTGAGACACAGCCTCCCCAAAATACTGTTTTTGCAGTGAGAAGGACGTTTTAAATTCTGAAACTTACAGTGTGTTTTTATAGTACAATAGCCTTTTATATGTCAAAAGATCAAGGAGTTCGTGTCTCAAATTTCAAGACAGTATCCGTCATGTTGATGTTCTACTTCCTAAGTACTTTTCCTTGATACTTTGATGCAAATCTAGAGTTTAGGCATTGGCATTTAGGTGGATTTTGTTGGAGATTGGCCTTCACAGCTGTGTCTGTGTCAATGGGTGTGTTAGCTGTGTGTGTGTGTGTGTGTGTGTGTGTGTGTGTGTGTGTGTGTGTGTGTGTGTGTGTGTGTGTTCTTATAGGATCAGCCTTAATCCTGGTATGCTGAACTGGACACACACTCAAACACACATAATAAAGTCAAATAAACTGAATTCTTTAGAAAATAAACTGAAAAATATAATTTCAGTTTTGTTAGTAGGATCTCTTTTGGTCATCAAAGGATTCTTGTTTGTGCTATTTTACATTTGTTCTACATGTTTTTACAAGGGGTGGAATTTAAGTTAGATTTTCATTTGGTTTGGGGATCATCCAGGCATGTTTTAGCTAATGAGGAATGAGGATTAGGAATGGTTTCGCTTGACCAATTGTTTTGACCACTTTGCCTCTCCATCATAAACCACATTTTGAAATTTTCTATCAGGAAGACTCGCAGACTTGAGTGAAATGATAAGATGAGATTTATTGATGAATATAAAACAGAAAAGTAATGTCTCTCTTTGGCGTAGGCCCCGTCTGATGGTCCGAAGAAGTTGTACTCTGAACCGTCATATCCTGCCGGAGATAGGAGGCAGGGGCGAGGAGCCTACCCCTGTGCAGGACGGGACTCAACAGGTGGTGGTGGGGTGGTGGAGGGTGCCGTGTTAGCACACTGAAACAGCAATGTGATAGATTGTGAGCAGACTTATAAAGCAATGGCTTACATGTGATTGGCTAGGAATTACCCAGCTAATGATGTGATGATGTACAGCTGCTAGTCTTCCCCCTAGAAATACGCTGCGCTTACATTGACCGTATATTTGCCTCTCACTATCATTTGATCTCAGTGATTTTGGATATCAGTTCTTAGAAAAATATTCCACTTTTTATTATCGTTTTAGATATCAATATAGCCATATTTGTATACATATATACAAATATTTATATACCAAAATTGCCATGATATAATGTATATTGGCTTTCCTATTCAAATTAGATCAATGACATTAATATATACACATTTTATTATATTTATATAGGATAATGAATCTGTGTTTTTCAGTTTTAAATAATAGAGAACTGTAATAGAGAATAAGTGACATCATTTGAGTTGAGTAGCCAAGCAACCATATATTGAACAGAGAGACGAAAAGCTTTATTATTATTATTATTATTATTATTATTATTATTATTATTATTTTATTGTAAAGTTATATAGTTGACCATAACCTTGACAACAGGCAGCCAGAATATTCCAATATGAACATTTTATATAATAAGCCTAAGATGACTTGAAATGCAGTAGCTCTCAAAGACACTCTTTAGGTAGGTCTAATCTCACAGAAATGTACTTTAAAATTCACCTTTCCAAAATGTAAAAGCCGTGTTTCAAGGAATGAAAAATAAACATTCGATACAAAATATATCACATAAAAGTACAGGTGAGACTGTAATCTGTGTGTGTGCATCATTGCAGAAAAGACGTATTTATTAGTTTAAGAGATGTATTAGTTGAAGAACTGAAAACCTTCAGTGGTGAAATGTGTTTCTAAGGTTGTCATCTCATGTGATTCCAGACCGGTGCTGTACAAACTGTATACAATGCGACTGATATGTTGTGGTAACGTAAAATGATTATATATGTTGGTGTATAGTGTAAATTAAGCTTTAATTGGTGTCCCTTTCTTTAGAAAATGCATCTCAAAAAGTAAAGAAAAAGAAAAAACGCCTCATTTGAGCAGAGTTTGTAAGCCTGTTTCTCTTCATAGCCACTAGAGGGCGCGATTGAACTGCACAAATTCACCACAGGAGTCCTGCAGTAAGTCAGGGAAGAGTGTGATTCATATTTACATCAATGTTACCCTTGTTTAAGGTTGTGCACACTAAAACATATCATCCAGGACTATTTATTAATTTTAAATAAAAACAAGTAAAAGAAATGGTAGAGACTATTTGCACTAAGTGTAAAAAGCAACAAAAAGCTTCTATGCACTCTAGTGCAAATAGCATTAGATACTCTTACACCCCTGTTTAAATACGAACATACAGTATAGGGGCATCACTGCAGCATGGGTTAGGGTTAGGGTTGAGTCCCACAGACACCCTGTGGGATGGATGGGCAACTCTGAAGTGGGCAAGGGCCATTTTTTCTCCTTTCTATCAAGGGGGCGGATAACAAATCTGCACTCTAACAATGTTCACCCCTTTACTCAATTTCCTCATTATTGTGGGTAATCTATGCACAACTAATGCAATGCTCCTTTTAAGATTTCGTTACCTATATTAAAATTTTTAGTTAACGATATTTATAAAAATGAATATATTTATTTTGTGACTTGCGTTTTTACTAAAACATGCCGTTCACATGTACACATTCATGTTCAATTGACAAGCAATATACTTCAGGCTTCTTAAGTCTGATCTCATTTGCAACAGACAAACACACAAATTAACAGACAACATTTTCAACCCCACCACATTAAACAGCTTATGGGTATTAGTTAAAAACGAAATATTATCATCAATAACAATACTGGATAGAAGAACATAACATTTCAGTCAGGGGCGGACTGGCCAGCGTGAGAACCGAGACTTTTCCCGGTGGGCCGATCGCAAAAGGGGGCCGAATGGGCTATGATAAGATGAAATGGGCTGCCGCATTATGCTGAACGGGCTATAAAACAGCGCCATGATAACTTTCTATGCCCGTGTCTCGTTTGGAAGGCTGCGTGCTAGGTAGAGCGCGTCCTTTGAAGGCTGCAGTATGCCGAGTGTCCTCCTTTAAACAAGCCTCGTTTAACGAGAGGGCCTTCATAGGACAAACGGAAACATTACGAAACAGAACGTAACATGGTTGCTATGACAGCACGCCACTCTTTAACAAGCCCGAGCACTTTGAGTGAGAAGCAAACAAAGTCCCTTTGGAAGGGAATGGATGAGGAACGTTTTAGGAGAGTTATAATGAGTTAAAGAGAAAAGAAAATATATTTTACTGGTGCACTTTTAGTCTAATACTTTATTTTATTTATATATGAATATAATTATACATATTTAATAGGCTGCACTCATCTACTGAGGTACTTAAACTTGGGAACTAACATTCCTTGCGTTTGAACATCATATTTACGTGCAAATTGGCGTCATTTTTGAGACATTTCCATTGAAGCAAAGAAGTGTGGGTTGTGAGTGCCCACGAAGGATACACCTCATGCATCCTCCGAAGAAGGTCGCATTCGGAGTGTCCCATTCGCTGTTCTGAAGCCTCGCATTAACACAAAACATTTCAGCACCACAACATACACGCACGGACAGGGCTGGATTGGTAATCTGGCATACCGGGCATTTTCCCGGTGGGCCGACGCACTTTGGGCCCGATCAGGGGCGGACTGGCCATCGGGAGAACCGGGCAGGCCAGGAAACGAGCCGAATGGGCAGCGATAAGCCGATTCCCAATCCACCCCTGCACACGGGCCGAACAGTTCCATGCGTCAGAGAACATTCTCTCTATTCAAGTCAGGCATCTCAATTGCGCATTTCTTCAAAGTTTCTCCTTATTCATTAACAACTTAGCATTAGATGTCTTTGGGGATTCCCGCACTGTCACGAATTTCGTAAAAACCTTTGATGCCTTTTACCCTTGTATTTTAATTAGCCTTTACATCTGTGAGGAGTGCATGAATCTCTCATACTGTACGCCTCTTTGATCAAATTGAAATCTTTAATGACAGATTTCGTAGGCAAACAAAAGACATTGGATGCACTTGCATACAAGCTGACAAGCTGAGGTCAAATTTAGCTCAAATTACTTTATAAATGATGAGCAAGTGTAAGATGTTGCATGCTAGAATCCTGGAGTGATCAGCAGGCCTGCTAAGAACAAGCGACCCCTTCTGGTCAATAGTTGTAATAACATCATAAACTGAATGCATTCTTTACATAATCCCTTTTTCAAAGAAATAAAATCAATCCTCAGTCTTGTCCGACGGGCCGTATTCAAAGATACAGAGGGCCGAATACACCAACCACTAAACTTAAACCTACTTTGGCATCGGGGGCGTGGTCAAGTGCCCGTCCAGAGAGAGAGAGAGAAGCGGTAAGGGCACTTACACCTGAGCTAAATTATGATTAACACCTGTCTCTAATTACAGTTTAATGTGAAGCTGGCATGTTGTGGCGCCCTGTATAAGTCAATAAAAGCCCACTGACCTGGGTTGAAGGAACCTATTTTCCTGTGTGTCCTCCTTGAAGTTCTCACACCTTCCTTACAAAAATGAACCATGGTTTTACCACAGTAACCATAGTAAGACCATGGTATTTTTCTAGTAAAATCATAGTAACCACAAAATTAAACATGGCTACTAACTGCTATTAACAACACGTTACTCTAGTAACACCATTAGTACATCAGAACTATATATTTTCCACCAAAACACATGGTTACTATATTATTACTATAGTAAAAGCATGGTTAACTTTATCCGGATCAAATCGTCTCAACTCCCCGATCTTCACTGTGAACAAATCACTGCGAGCAATCTCTTTTATTTATTACTATAAGTAGTATTATAGGAAATATTAAGAGTAAAGTCTTGGGAAAAAGTATGTCATGGGGTGGGATTTGAACCAGGATCTCCAGTGTGACATCACACACACTTGTCATTTAGTTATCTAATCTCTTAATCCATAAATGTCTAACCCGTTAACCAGTTTAATGTCTCTGTCCCATCGTGAAAAACTGTAATATGCCAGCCTTCATTGTGGCTGTCTTGAGTTTGGTCTGAGCAGAGGTGGGCGGAGTTAGTGTAAATAGCCTCTGCCAACAAGATGGGCTATTTGCACTTAGTGTAAATAGACACTTTTTACGCCAATTCCTATTTTATGCCATAATAGTTATAACTAGGACTGCAATAGAATAGTGAGAACTATATCACATATAAAAAATAAATAAATAAATAACTGAAGAATTCATTAAAAGGGCATTTTGGCCACCACTTTTGAAATTCAGGGGCATTTTTGTGCCAAGCCCCACTACATTTCTGACCCTGGTGGCATCTGTGTTTGACATCTTCATTGTGTCCACGGTGCACTTTGACACAGGTGTTTGTGGCAGGTGACCTTCAGGGGTGTGTGAGGGTCGTGATGTGGGGTGACTGGTTCGGGGGTCTGACACGTACCTCTTCCCCATCGCCCTCTGGAGCTTTAACCTTTCAGTGCCTCTCTGCTCAGGTATAAAGTTCACCTTTATCACAGCAATGCTACATGTCAAAACCAATACTGTGCACCAATAACACTGTTTCACTGAATATTAGCTTGAACTGTTTTACTCTCGCCTTCTGACAGACTATTCTAAACCCTCCTGACAGAAGAATTAACCTCTTAGACAAAATCTGTCCCCCAGTTTTTATTCTGCATGTTATGCATTCATACTGTATACTGCTCTCTATTGTCTCGCAATGCATAGGCAAATATATTCACACAAAGATCTAATTTATTGTAATATTTTACATGTGAAACAATCATCTCTTTTGGAATATCGTAATTGAAATGTGTCTGTGAGAGAGCTGGGATTATTTACAGATGGCAAAAAGCCTTCAGACATATTAACTTCTTCAAAAATGAAAGAAAGAGTCATTCAAAGCACAATAAATACAAAATATGTGCATATAATAAATACTGTATATCAGACAATTTCATTAAGATTTTACAAATACAATAAATGAAAAATACAGTTCATAATGTGTTCCTTGTCGCAGATTATTTTCATCTGTTTTGATCTTTAAATCCATGATCAATGCAATCAGTGTATCATTCGTTCTTTTCATATTCAATTAACAATTCAAAATCAGAAAAATTACTCGTTATTTCATGAATCATTTACAAAACATATATTATAAACAAATAATGGTTTGTTTTTCATACTTTCGATTTTATGCTCAAGTTAAATATAGGAAATTGGAAAAATGGCCACGGGACACTAGGTCACCTCGGCGGGCTCTGAGTGGGGGGGCACGGGGGGGGGGGGGGGCAGCAGGCTTCTGTCATGTGTGCCGATTCCCCGGGCCCACCTCTAGAAAGGCCCCTGCAGTTGAGGCGAGGGAAGTTTTGCTCCCTAAAAATGACCCTAACGAAATTGCTGTGAGTGATTCTTTCGTTACTCTTTATTCTTTAAAAAAATCACGAAAAAGCGATGCAATTTTTAAAATTCTTATATAAAGCGATCAATCTAGCTAAGTCTAATTATCGGGACAAAACTTTAAGTCCATCGAGACACGGCTTGTAAAATCGGGACTGTTCCAGTTTTATCGGGGCGTCTGGCCCCCCTAAACTGCGAATGCCATTCCCAACTTCCCATACCACTGATTGTCCCAACGCTGAGTCGCACGCTTCAGCACGCTGGCACGAAGGCGAAGCCCCTTCATCAGTCACTGAATTCAGAGAACATTTTACAGTTAGGTGTGTGTTATAGGCATTGTGTGGATTTTTTGTTCTATTTTTAACTGGAGTATAAAATAGATAGTCTGAAAAACAAGGAGTTGTTTGTGTTTTAATAATGGTTTTGTAATTGATTAATGAAAAAACATGTCATTTTTCGTTTTTGGATTCTTAATTGGATCTTAAAAGAACGAATGATACATGGATTTCATCGCATTTGCATTTTGTCCTTTTTAAGTTTGTTTTAAAGTGCTTGACTTTGTTTTCTGTTTCCAGGATTCTTCCTTCATAGCATGTGGAATTTAAATCTTGATTGTCTTTAAGCAAGAACCATGTGCTGATATAATATACACAATTGTACAGAGCTGCTTGTGTGGACTGTGGAAGCAAGAAGCAATGGTTATGTCAGCCTGCATCAGAAATGAAGTAATGTATCATTTTTTCTGCTATTTTCTGAATATAGTGTTGAACGGGATGTTGATTTAAAGTTATCTTACAGTGTGACTTAGCATACAGGTACCAAAAGTTGGAAACCACATTGAAAATGAATATTTAAGATTTATTTATTATTTATTTATTTTTTACGCTCAAAATTCATAAAATAATTCCATAAAATTTAAAGTAATCTTTAACTAAAAAAAATATATAATAAATAAATAAAAATAAAATTGTATATATATATATATATTTCAAGTAAAAAAAAAAATGTATATAGATTTTTTTACTTTTAAATAAAATTGAAAATTTGTAAAAAAAAATTAAGCAATTGAATTTGATGGAATTTTGTTATGAAATTGAAATGCGTAAATCTAAAATATGTTTTTGAGGTTAAGCAAATTTGTGATTTTCACAACATTAAATATCAAATTTATTTCACTCCAAATATCATCTTGTAATATATATATAGATATATATATGTAGATATATATATATATATATATTAGGGCTGTCAATCAATTAAATGTTTTTAATTTAATTTATTACATGATATGGCGATTCATTAATAGAATTAATCACAATTATTCGCATATAAATATTTGCTGAGAAAGCCCCTAAAATAACAATAATTGAATACACTGTATAATGATCAAATAATTATAAATAGTTATATTTAAATAATTACAAAATTAATGTATATTATAAAAAGTAAGTGTTTTGGTTGTGTCACGTCATAAATAAAGTTTATAGGTCGCTGTGGAAAATTTAGGAAAACACGTTTTGAGATACATGCATTCGGAATCGTGCTCCGTCCAGCTGTGTTTGAGCGCAAGAACGGGTCAAGCGAGCCTGATTGTGTTTTGTTGTCTGTTGTGTGTTTCGCTTACTGCACCCTGCTGAAAACAGTTGGTACTTCAAGATTGAACCGCTTCAATGGTAATATTCTATATTACAGTCCAGGGACATGATGAATTGCATACATTGTTTTTACGCATTTTATGTAATTAATCACATCAAATTAATGCATTCAATTGCCAGCCCTAATATATACAGTATTTAAAAACAAAATGCAAATCAGAAGCATTTTCATAGTGGTCTCAGACTTTTGGGCATTACTGTATATGTGTAAATTATGTAAGTTATGATAAGTTGAGTTTTAGTTTATTTGTTAAGTTGTGTAGTTCTCTTGACTACACCATTGTATCGGTGGTTGTTAACGGGCTGGTTGGACACAGTGTGTCCAGGTGTTGGATAGATGGAGGCCTGTTCAGTGTTTTGGAGCAAAGAACACTCGAGTCGGCTTCACACTTGGTGGTTCTGCTGTGCCACAGAGCTTCAGCGGTTCCGGCCCGTACCACAAACCCTCCATCAGCCAACACCTCTGTTTTCACTACAGGTACATGTGACTGATTCAGTTTCATTAGCGCTTCTAGAGAACACTTCCTTCGTTCTTTAAAACTGCTTCTGCGTTGATCATCATCATCATCATCATCATCTTCTTCCTCTTCCGTATCTGTGCAGTTTCCATCTATTGTTTCTTTTGTTTCTCCTACAATGCGTCTCCCGGTGGCGTCTCCTGCCATGTTTGTGTTCAAATCTTTTTTGACGGATAAATCGAGCGGTCCCTCGTTAGATCGAGCTGTCCGCTCTAGTGCCAGTTTAATGTGCGAGAGCTCCGAACGGATCTTGCCCAGGTGAGCCCACAGGTGGCGCTGCTCAGGAAGTGTTGTGGCGCGCTGCTCTGTGCTCTGGTACTCTTGTAGTAAGGTGGAGAAATCCTGCAGGAGAGCAGCTGCCGGGTCCGCGTCTCTCTCCATTCCTCTCTGTCTCGCCTCCAGCGGTTCAGACATATGCAGCAGGGAGGCGGCATCACTGAGGGGGCTGCATGTGAAAAAGAGGGTTTAATTGTATCTAAATCCCATTCATCAACTCCAACCTGAGACTATTTAACTCTGTTTTAGATATGTTTTTTCTGGGCTGAAAGTTTTTCTATTTATTGCGAAATATGGGTGTTTCTTCAACATCATGCACTTTAATGTCCAAGGGGTTGATTTTTATTCAAACAAACAGACAAAAACGATAAAAATGTAATTTCCATCAGTGTCATTTCCAGCACAGAATTATATTAAACACAACACAGAATTTGAGGTGTGCTTGAAATGTTCATGATTTGCAGAACAACAATTGTAGCCACAGTTAAAATACATTGACTCTTTCCCCAAAACCTAGTGAGATGCCTATTTAGGCAGCAATTTTAGGCATCCTATGCACGCTTCTGATGCAAAAAGTGGTACTTCTAAAACTGTTTTCCTGTTCAAGCTCTCTTCAACCAGCCGCATGGTTCCCACATGTCCTTAAAGGTGTAGTTCAACAATAAATAAATAAATAAGCACAAATCTCTCATCTTTGACTTTCCCTCTTGTTGTTTCAAACCCCCTATGATTTTCTTTTTGTTAGTCACTTTTTACTTCAATTGCATATTTTTTCCATTCAATAAAAGGTGACTTTGGGTGTCATTCTGTATTCTGTGTGTATATTCGAAAGTGTTACCATGTCTAGATTTATTGTCTTACCTGTTGTGTATTGGGAGCCTGGTCATCATGGCAGCAATAGATGTGGATTTGTGAGCGTTTTTGAGGGATTCAATGGGAAACTCCAGTGCCGGTTTCTTCTCCACTGGAACACCATGAGAGTCCAATGATGTCGCCGTCCTCTTCAAACTTTGCTCTTTGATGAAAGAAGCGTCCTGCTGCCACCCAGTCTTCCCTTCTCTCGATCTGAGCCTGTCCTTTACGCCCTGACTCGGTTCTGGGGAAGAGCATGTAGGAGACACCCAGGCTGCAGGTGAGGTTTGGCTGGACGTGGGCCGAAGAGCTGGGACCTTCCACAAGTTTAGTTTAGTAGGGTACGAAGACGGGTACGAAGTCGGTAGACTCATTCGGGGCTGTTTTATGAGTTTACCTGTATCAGAGGTCGCTGGGGTTGAGGAGGTTGTAGCTCCAATGGTGTGCTCACAAAGGAAAGGGTAATACAGGTGAGGAGGAAGTATAGATCGGTCAGTGTGTCTTTGTGGATGAGTGAGCTGTCCGGTTGATGCCAGAAAGGGTAGCGGAGAGATCTGAGCATGTGCGGTTGTGGTCGCAGAGCTTGCTGATGTAGGTATGCTTAATGCTGGGTTTAGGTATGAAAGGAGTCCGGGTGCCAACGGGTATCCAACACCAAGCAAAGATAGATTGAAACTAGGAGTGTCAGAGCATTCAAGTTGCCCAGTTGATGCTGGTGGGGGATAACAAGGTAAAGAAGAGGGCACAGAGTCAGACTTGTGTTTAGCACTGGACGTTTGGTTGCTAAGGATGCGCCATTGTTCTGAAAGCAAGGCCGCTGGCCCCGAAAGGCAGGTTTTTGAGAGCCTATAGTGTCGCAGTTTTGATTCTACTTCAACCGAGCGTGCTCGCAAGAGTTGCTCTTCCAGTGAAAACACATCCGCCATCACGAGTTCTGCTTCTTGCTTGGATTGCTTGGTTCCTCCTCTTGTCTCCAAAGGCTCTGGGCTCAAAACCGCCGACCCGTTTGTCTCGGCCATGTCTTCATCTTTCTCTGCTTCCCTCTCTGTTTCTACCTCCTCTATGTCTTCATTCACACCGACCTCCAGGCTTGCCGACGAATGAGGGGGCTCGTCCGACATCTCGGCACGATCAGAGTGACTCTTGGTGGGGCTGTGGGAGCGTAGACTTCCCTGCTGTGGCCGGAGTTGGTCTGGATGAAGCAGACTGCCCTTTTTATAAGGCCAGTCGGACTCGATGAGCAACGATAATGAGTTTTTGCACAAGCTGTACTTCATGTGGTTGTACAGGTGGGATTTTTCCATGCAGGTGAAAGGGCATTGGAAGCATTTGTAGTTGTAGGGTTTGCCCCACGGTCGCGGGATGTAGTGCGGCTTTTTGGGTTTCCTTTCCTTGTGCTTACAGCCCACTTTACAATCGTCTTTCGACATTACAGCGATACAAACGTGTGGTGATAAAGAAGCAATGCTGGAAAGGATGTGTAATTGCTCAAGAATGGGTTTCTTCCAGTTTTGTGTATATTTTTATATCTGCCTCCAAGTATGTGGATGTCATGCGTGCTACTGAATCATGTGAGTGTGTTTGGAGTGATTTAAATGCGAGGGTAAACTTTTAATTGATCAGAACTGGAGTCAAGTAGGAATGCATCCATCAGACGGCCAATATTTTCATCTCAGCTGTTGAGAAAAAAAAAGTATATTAAACAAAGAGAAGAGCAAAAAAGTAATGTATGAGAATCAGCATTAGATTTAATGTAATGTAATTATGCTGATGCTTTTTTCATCATATTTTTAGAACAAGATGAGGATGAGTAACGGATGACAGAACTTTCTTTCACAATTAGACCAGAACTATATTAGTACTGAAGTATATAGTGTCAATAGTGCAGCCTGTTCTTTTAAGGGAAAATGACATGGTGAAATGTCCAATTTGAGGTGTAAAAAGCGAGTTTTAAATCAACAAAACCAACCTCCTTACCCAAAACCTAAAGTGAAGAAATTAAAAACACATCCACGTCATTTTGTGGTGCTTCCGTGACTTTTTTGGCTCATGCGTTGGCCCGGATGCTCTTCAGGACTCGTACCCCGGTCCTTTGCATCGCAAGTGCAATGCTCAATCAGTTGAGCTGCTCACACTTTATATTAGGAGTCCTTAACTACTATGTACTAACTTTAAAATACATGCAATACAATGCATTTATTGTGTAACTACATGTTGTTATGCAAAATTCTCTCAATTTTCCCATTTGTTGCAACTGAGGTTGAGGTATTGCTAGCAAATGCTAAAGTACATAATAGTTAAAGACTATAAGACCTAATATTAAGAGGGACCGTTGAGCTGTGTAAAATGTATCTCCATACAAGTCATGCTCTATAATAAAAGTGTTTGGATGTTTAAGATACAGTATGGCATAGTGGAGGAACAGAGTGCAAAGTAGATGTTTATGCACTGATAATCTGCAGTTTTACTTGTCATATGTGTGAAAGCGAATTAAAGATGGTGTTGTCGTATCACCTCCGGTGTTCATTTCACCCAAAAACTGCAATGAAAAAAAACCCTGCAAAATGTAGGCATGGTAACATGATGCAATTTTGATTTCATGTCTACTTAAAGAGAGTTGATATATTTTAGTTTGATGTGTGTGTGTGTGTGTGTGTGTCTTGGAACTGTTGAAAGTCCTCTATCTGCCACCTTTCATTACGTTCAGGGTTGCACCAGTGAGGTGTGTGTGTGTGTGTGTTTCTTGAGGGTGTTGCACCTGTGCGGTGACTCTAATGTTCAGTGTAGTATCTGCAGTAGGACCCTGAAGGTCATCTGTAGGCACATCCTGACAAAGGACACCAGGACGAGAGACTGCCCATGTGTATGTGTGTTAATGAGAGATTGGCATCAAGCCCGCGAGGCATCGTTAGTGAAAGAATGTGGGTCAAGGCAGACTGAATGCTCTTTTGCTGTATGTATCAGTCTGTCCACTCACGATCATCTGTCTCTCTCATTCATTATCTCTCAGAGTCTCTTTATCTTCTCACTTTCTTCTCTGCTTTGTCTTCTAATATCTGAGATGATCTAATGGAACTACTCATGCTCTACATTTTGCATGAATAAAAAAATATATATTATTTTTTTGTTTTTTTTTTTCTCTGAAAAACTCTAAAGCGTGAAGATGCAACGTTTTACATTTCATTTTTTTTCTGGAAAAATCTGCTTTCTTCTGCAATTAAATTGACATTTATCAGACAAAGCGACTTACAAATGAGGATCGTAAGTACAACAAAAAAAAAGCTTACCTGAAAAAGTATTGTTTTCAAATACAACATCATTTTTTCTATAAAACTATGACTAATAATGTAACTATTATATTATGATGTCTGCCCAAATAAAACAGCTCAGCTAATGTGTCATTCTTACAATTGTGTAAATAGTTATTAGTGCTTGAAACCACAAAATAAACTCACAATTTCTAATAAAAACAGCACAAATCTCTTAGAGACCCTCTTCTGTAACACATTGCCATTTGACAATAGTGTGCAAAACAAATGATTTTTATAATTACATTATTATTGAAATATATATACTTATAAATCTATTGTGATTTTTCTCATCCAAGGGGTTTTTTATACTAACTTTACATTATTTAAGCAAATGCAAACGTGAAAGAATTAGAACAGTTATTCAGAAAGGACCAACTTAAGCGTGTATGATATGATATCATCTCACTATTCATTTATTTTGCATATAAAAATAAAATATAGGGCTCAGTAAACAATTAAATTCATGCGATAAAAGCTTCGGTTGGTCTCTTTCTTCCAAATGCTCATTTATGCCACAACAATTGTTAAAAGCGTTCTCTTTTTTATTAAATTTTTTGCTCCTGGCATTTTTCTTTGGGGAAAAAGAGAGAGAAAAAAAACGAGAACAAGGGAAAGTGAAAAAGAATACAGACATGATGTTCAGGAAACAAAGAGGAGCATAAAATGTTTCGCTGTAAGGAATGAGTTTTAGTGCTTGTATCTCGGGGTGCTGTGTACAAATGAGAGCCTGCGGTGATTTCACTTTAAAGAAGACGATTGGGGACGGATTTCACCAAACTTTCATCTATTACAGCAGTATGAGTAAGAATGAACTCACTCCTACAACTTCCTCTGACTCTCTAAATCTGCCTTCCTGTCCATCTAAGTGTGCATGTTTGACATAATGCACAGGACAACTTACAATGTAGGTACTATATATGTATGTGTGTGTACTGGATATATTGTGGTTATGTTTTCCCCCCTGACCCGTTCTCTTTTAACTGGACATCAAACGCTGCTGTTAGCGTGAATCAATAAAATTATTTTAGAGTTGTTCTCACTGCGGGACATTCTTTGTGGTGTGTGCATGTGTGTGTGAGTTTTAAGGCCCTCAGGGGTCGGTCGGGCATTGGGAATGAAACGCTCATGCACACATTCTGATCATTGTCTGTTAAATATCGTCTCATTTAAAAAAGGGACGCTTGCTAAAGCATTGATGTGCTGTGACAAATCAAACAACTGATGACACGGACAGACAGAGCTACAAACAAAAGAAATAGAGAAACTGATTAAAAAATTAAATAGTTTAAAATATATTGCACACCAATAAATATTCACGTTTTTGGAAGCTCATCTGAAATCACAGGAACTCTGAGCATTGCTGTAATTTTGCCCAGTGTGTGTTTTGTAGCTTGTACCTTCAGCAGTTGTGCAGAATGAGTCAAGACACATGAAGTTTTATCACTCTCTTATTGGAGGATCTAGAAGTGAACAAGCATTAAAAACATATTACAGTAAATGCATTAAACTGATGTAGATTGTACATATATGAGATTGTGCAATGTGACAATCTGCAATAAGCATTGGTTTAATATGCTATTGAAAACAATACAATAAAATGTCATAAAGCCTCAATTCATGCAGCAAATTTAGAAATTGTGTTTTTTAATTTTTATGCAAAATATAGATGAAACAGAAAAAATTATTGAAAGTAAAAAACATTTGTCAGACGACATATGGGGTAAGTTGTCACACCTGTCATTAAGCATGTAAGCTATTTATATGTGTTTGCAATTTATTGAAAGCTGTTTAATGGCGTTTCAGCAGAAAGAAAAAGAATATAAAACACAAAACAATTTATGAAAGAGCAAAGATGTAAAAGGTGACAGCATGCACGGTAGAAAAGTATCAAACCATTGTTTTTGCTAACAGAAATGGGCATTTTTAAATGGCAAAACTGGTATATAACATAAAATACACATAACACATTTTTTTTTTTTCAGTTAAAATCTACGTTCATCATGTAGTTGACTCTTCCCTTAATGTATCCCAGTGATACTTAATTGTATTTACATGTTTACAAAAACATTATGATATTTGAAGTTTAATTTGGAGACTAAAATTCACAAAATTATTCTAATTTAAGTCTCGATTTTTAATACCAACCTAACACTGTTAGAAAAAACAAGTATTTGTGTAATTCGATTTTTGACTCAAAACTTAGTTACTGAGATATTGCCCTTATGACAACTTCTTCATGTGACAGCACAAAAAAACGAATTTTATACTGTTATTATATACTTCATCGGTAAATAACTTTAATATCATCTCATACAAAATCCTTTTAAATCAGATATTCCGAGTTAATCAAGACGTTTAATTTGATTGCCATCTTAACAGATTTATCAGAGTCCAGTTACATGAAACAATCAGCCCAAGTACACATACTATGACGTCATAATAACTTTAATCCACAGATAACAGTCTTCACTTACCTGCTGTGCGTCTGTGTCATGTCCCGTTCCAGAGGCGGGTGATGATGCGCGTCCGGGTGTTTTATGTGGGGAGAGAGATGCATGCATGCACACACATGGATGAACGAGAGAGAGAGAGAGAGAGAGAGAGGCACATATATATATATATTCTCTAGGAGGGATGCCTTGGGGCAGCACAATCAGGCGCAGGCCCCTCCTGCCTCCCCTGCTATTGGCACAAGCACAAGTGGGTCCAAATTAGGAAAACTGGCCTGGTACAGTGCATAGATGAGAAGTCAGGACTGTACCGGGACAGTTTATTTAATTGGCCCATGGTGCATTTTAAAGTCACTGATTTTTGAGAAACCGTACCACAGCACTTTATGAAGTTCACAGTTTCAGTGTGCTTTACATGCATGACAAGAACTGTACACGTGAGTCTTTCTGTGTCAACTGAACCCCCCAAAAAATACAAAAATAATTAAATAATGTTTTTGATAATTGCATGGGAGCTCTATGATGTACGGTCGGTCTCTGATGCACATTTAGGGCAGACAAAGAATACTAAGATAATCATTAGAAGTACAGTAGGAGTTCTGCATCTTTGGACCCCTAATGATGCATTCTAGAGGTTTGCAGATGCACATTTCTGAAACAGAAATATTAGATAAAAATATTGTATTTACTGAAGAGCCATATGTGTCTTTTTTTCAAAATAACTTTATTTTTGGACTCTTAAAAAAATATTTTAATAAATAAAGATAGATTTTTTGTACTTCAGACTTTTTTTTTTTAGGCGAGAAAAACAAGTTTCATATCATGTGAACCACTTTTGGTTTTTGACCAATGAAATGGATTAAACTTAAAAATGTATGCATGGTGCCATGTAGAGAGCCCCATATATCAAAAATATAACCATACATGGCCTTAAAAATGGACTCACTGCATTGGCATACAATGCATCAAGGGGCGCTGAACTGTACCTATCTCTGTATAAAAATAAAACATAATGACGCTGCCACCTTTCTGAGGTTATTTCTTTTGATCTGTGGTTTTGGACATTTTAACCCCATCTACAAAATAATGGATCACTATATATATATATATATATATATATATATATATATATATATATATATATATATATATATATATATATAACAAAATTATTTGTTTACAATATTTATAGAATTATAAATAAAAATATATCTTTTTATAATAATAGCATATTTTTAAAATTACGCATAACAAAATTCCATCAAATTGAAATGTGTAATGTTTAATAAAATTAAGTCAATAAAACAAAATATTTAGTTTTTTACATCTTATATAATGAAAGATTACTCAATTCAACATAATGCAATTTCGAAATTGAAATGCATAAACCTTACAATAATTTTTTGTGTATACAGAACATTAGATTTATATTGTTTATTGTCATTTACATGCCCTCATGTCATTCCTAACAGAAGGATTATTCTCTCACTATAGGAGAAGTTTTGAAGAATATACACAATGCTCTTTTCCATACAATGGAGGTGGAGGGGAACTGGGGCTGTCAAGTGCCAAAAAGGACAAAAAATGATTTGTTATCTTCGTAAGTCATATGATAGACTGAAATGTAATAATTATTCATGGAGAATATTGCCCTTCTTCTTTAATTTTCAATCTCATTTGCATTCAGATATACTGCAACAAGACTTGATGTATGGAGCACGAGTCATACGGATACTTCCATGGGGCTTTTGTGTTATTTTTGGAGCTTGTGTGGAAAAGAGCCGCAAAAACATTTCATTCTAACTGATGGGCCGCGATGCAATTTAAAGTCACTGACAGGAACTTTACGGATCTTTACCGCAACACTTCATGGACTTGTTTCTCAGTCTCTTCCATTCTCTGCGTTTGTGGGTTGACCCAGTTTATGTCTGTAGACAGGCATAAAGCTGCAGAATCAAGTTTTAATGTGCTCTGCTAACTGCATGACAGAAAAGTATATAAAGGTCAACCAACATCAATCATTAATTACATATAAATGGTTTTGATGGAGAAAGCTTGGAAATAACCTTTTTGAGTAACCAAAAGGACTCCTCTTCTCCATATTATTGAGATGTTCCAATACTGTCTTTATAAGTGTTTTTGTGGTCAGGTCCGTCTGTGGTTATCAAGCGTAATGCAGATGGTCTTTCTCCACAAACTACATAATTTAATATCTTTAACACAAACTAGCCACAAAATTCACTCATGACTGTTACAGTTAAACACAACATCACGGTGAGAATTTAATGGTTTGTCTCAGTGGAAATAGAAACGATGTTTGATCTTGAGTAAAGTGGAGTTATGCATAATAAATGTTAAAATGAAACACTTTTACATATTGTTCATGTATAAGAACATGTACAATTTGAGTACAAGTCTACTAAGATATACCAGGAGTACGTCTTGTTCACATATATTAGCATGTGACATTAAACAAAGGGTGAGTTTGTGTATATACACTGCAAAAAGCATTTACTGAGTATTTTTGTCTTGTTTTCCAGTCAAGTTAAAAACATTTACATGAGAAGTCAAATTAAATTAGATATTTTATCTTGTTTTAAAAGAAATACTTTACGTATGTAGTAATGTTACTACTTAAAATAAGAAAAAAACTATTTGCCACTAGTTTAAGATATAAATAATAATTCAAAGGGAAAAAAGTGTATTTTTTTCCTTTTTAAGGATGTTTAGGAATTTTTACTGGAAAATAAAACAGTTTTTTTTGTATTTTGATTTTAATCACTTTGTGCAATTTTCAGTAATTATAAAAGTAGAAATTTAAAGAACTATTTTTATTTTTCTTACTTGGTAAATTGCTCCTTTTTTAGCTGCACTAAATTTAGATTTATGCTTAAAACAGGAAAAAAATAAAATAAAATAAAATAAAATATATATATATATATCTATATATATCTCTATAAATTTGCCAACCGGTTTAAGAAAAATAAACTCAAAAATGTGTTCTCTAAAAACAATCTTAAAATCGTAAATTTTGCTAGTAAATGTAACTTTTTAAAGGATGTTTAAATACTTTTATTGGAAAATAAGACAATTCTAGAAAAATAGAAAATGATTTTACAGTGCTGGATGGCTCCAGGTAGTTTAATCAAGAGGCTAAAATCATGACATCACCAAAGGATCCTAGTGACCGATATCTGACACGTATATCCCTTTGCATATCCCTGTGTATTAGAACCGAGAGAGAGAGAGAGAGAGAGGTAGGGATGGTTTGTGAGTGTTTATGAGCACGGGTCCTTTGAGAAATGTCAGTGTGTTTGTCGGGGGGTGAGTCCTTCCTGGAGGATCAGGCGTGCTGTCAGACACACAAGAGGAGATGAACTATGACAGCGTGATCCGTAGGGCCTAACCATCTGTAGAAAGAGAGAAAGAGGGGAGGAGTGAGGGTGAGGGTACTGAGAGAGGGAGAGAGAGAGAGACTTATGCTATGAGTTATAAATGTTAAAATGTATCACAAGTCATGCACTGTAGTAAAAGTGTTTAGATGTCATCAGATAGCATTCAATGAAAAAAAGAGCAAAAAGTGTTTATGAACCAATAATCTGCCATTTTAATCACGATTTGTGAAAGTGAATAAAACTCTTTGTTGCTGTATCACCTCTAGCGTTCATTTCACCAGGAAACTGCCGCAATACATACAACCAGCCACATGAAAGAGAAAATGTAGATATAGTAAAAGTGATTCTATGAGACCAGGTTTGTGATCTGTATTTCAACAATTGACTCATTTGTGTCACATTGTATCCCTCCAAAGGAATTTTAGAAGAAACATCTGAGACAGCGTTGATACTTACATAAATGCATAACGTCTCCAGAGCTATACATTGTTTTTCCACATTATTTTAGAGCACTCACAGGCTTCATGAGTGATAATGAAGATACCTGAAGATAATGAACTGTGCATGTGTGCGAACCTGAAGATAAAGTGAAGATCGTGTGTCCGTATGTTCAGGCATCTGTGAGGCTGAAAGTTAGACTTCATTATGAGTCAGAGAGAGCAACCCAAGGCACACAAAACACACACACACACACACACACACACACACACACACACACACACACACACACACACACACACACACACACACACACACACACACACACACACACTAAGGCTACTGTGTCAATCCAGCTGTGTAGCCATATATATTATTTTCACAGGATACACATGACTTTAATCAAAGAAGATTATGCACATACACACACATTCATATACTCCTTAATAGTACGGACTGTCTTGTCATTAAACCATTCATAGAGTTGAACCTTAAGAAAGTCAAATGGGTTTGGAACAACATGGGCGAGTAAATTATGAATTTTCATTTTTTGTAAATTTACTTGCAATTTTGGAAAAGATACTCTATAAAATCAGCCAACCAACTACTTATGTACAAGAGAGCACAATATTGTTGTGAGATGTTATAAGCAGTTATAAGATGTAATTTAACAATTCTGTAAATGAGAATATTTTGGCAAAAACGCGTCGTTCATGGCAATCTCCCATTCATTCCTATTGGGAGTTCTGCAGAGCTTGTCAGAGCGAGCAATCGTAATTAAAGAGGGTGGAGCTTAGCGAAGGGTCAATTCCACTCTTAAACATAATCTTTCAAAAAACAAAGTTGAAATGACATGGACTGATGCATATATCCCCCATTCTCCCAATTTGGAATGCCCTTTTCCCACTACTCCTCGTGGTGGTGCGGTTACTCGCCTCAATCCAGGTGTCAGTCCAAGTCTCAGTTGCCTCCGCTTCTGAGACCGGCAATCCGCGCATCTTATCACGTGACTCGTTGTGCATGACACCGCGGAGACTCACAGCATGTGGAGGCTCATGCTACTCTCCACGATCCACACACAACTCACCACACGCCCCATTGAGAGCGAGGACCACTAATCACCACCACGTGCAGGTTAACCCATGTGACTCTACACTCCCTAGCAACTGGGCCAATTTGGTTGCTTAGGAGACCTGACTGAAGTCACTCAGCACACCCTGGATTCAAACTCGTGACTCCAGGGGTGATAGTCAGTCAATCCTCGCTGAGCTAACCAGACCCCCCCCACAAAGGTCTGTCTTTAAAGGTTTATAAATGATTGTTAATGATCAATTCCCCTATAGAGAAAATGAATTAGAAATCTTACGCAAAATAGAGGACTCTTGTATCAGCCTAAATAGTTTTGTTTTTTAAATAAATAAATACATGGGCATAAAATATTGAAATATTGAAATTATGCAATTATGTGAAAAGAGTTCTGTTGGTGTTTATTTTGAGTAATTGACCGTCTAACGGCTCATTATCCAGCTTACTACAAGACTACTTGCCAAATAAATAAATAAATGGACATGAAACATTGATTTGAAATTATTTGATTTGCTTACTTTTAAAGATCGCACAGTGATCCGAGAAGTAGTAAAGATGACTACAATACCGGATGAACGGTCTGATACGAGGATGTGCGGTTGTTACTCAGAAAAATATAGACCACTAGATGGCGCAACTGACCAATCAGAATCGAGCTCTGTAGTAATATAAGCTCTAATATATTCACTTAATTTCAAACATTATTATTCACTTAAAAGTTCTTTATAATATATTCAACTATTTATAATTTATTATAAAGATATACAACACTTTGTTAGGAAACACTGCTCACCGATATAGTGAAATGTTTTTTTTGTCATTACAATTATCTTTATATAAGACATCTAAGAAGTCTATGGTTTGTCCTCATTAAGATAGCTACAGTACGCAAGTGTGTGTGAATGCATGACTAAGCGTGCTGGTGAGTTGCAGAGTGTTTTTGGTAGTCCGTCTCTGTCTGTTTTTGGCCCTGTGGTGTTAGATGCTAATAGCGGCACTCTTAGCGAATGCTGTGAAGCACATTAAGAAAACTCATATAGCTCTCAGCAAATATCAATTATTCAACTAACCCGTCTTTCAGTCTCTCTGCCTCTTCCTTTATCTCTTCCCTCGCTGTTTCTCTCTTTTTATCCCTCTGTGTGTTATATTTGATCAATACTACATTTAAAGGGACAGTTCTCCAGAAAATATAAATTCAGTCATCATTTACTCATCCTTTTGTTTTTCCAAACCTGTTTGACTTTCTTTTTTCTGTCTTTTTTCAGTGGAACACAAAGGAGATGTTGGAAAAACGTTAGGGACTACATCCTAAAAGTGAATGATGGCTTGAGACTAAACATCTCCTTTTTTGTTCTACAGTAGAAAGAAATTCATATGGGTTTGGAACATGAGTAAGTATAATAACATAGTATTTTGAACATGATCATCACTTCGCTTGACAGCTCTGAGTGGCATTCATGTCAGTGTATCTGTGGCCAGGAGCGTTCGAGACACTAGATCTGTAGCTGGTGTGGCGTTAATGTCAGTGTATTTGTTTGTCTGACAGTGATGAGTAACATCTGCTTTCTGCCTCCGTGATTCTGATCTATGAATAACTGACCCCCCCGACATCCTCAGAGACAAACACATGCATATAAACATCAGCACACACACACAGC
This sequence comes from Xyrauchen texanus, assembly GCF_025860055.1. NCBI lineage: Eukaryota > Metazoa > Chordata > Actinopteri > Cypriniformes > Catostomidae > Xyrauchen > Xyrauchen texanus. The sequence continues at coordinate 30,530,703 of NC_068317.1, forward strand.
ACATATGTGAGTTGAACGGGAGAGCTCTAGGGGTGCTCACCATTGCACCTGTGGGTGTCACCTGACCCAGGCAACAGGAAGATGAAATGAGGGGAAACATCAGCTGCTGCCACCCGCCATCAGGAGAGCTGTCAATCACTCACCCCTCCACCCTCCGTAGGGCGCGCGTGTGTCATTGGGGTGCGTGTGTGCACGCGTGTGTCTGTGTGCACAGCAAACAACCTGCAGGGTTCCACTGTGTGAATTCACTGACCTGTAGGGAGTAAATGTATGTCTGTATATTTGTAAATGCTTTGACCTTCAGGGATGCCATGTGTTAGAGTGTGTGTGTTCCTGATGATTTCTCTTTGATCTTGCATCTTCCTGTGTCTCAGCATTCGTTGTTCCGATTCTTCCTCACTTGAATCATGTTCTAATGATGTTGAAACACTGCAAAAAATAATTAAGTTATTCAGCATTTCTATCTCGTTTGCAGTAAAACCATTGAAACATTCTTAAAAGCAAAGGAAAAGTTAATTCAGAAGCAAAACGGATCATTATAATACTTGTTTTCAAAGGATAGATCTTGAATTCGATATTTTTATTTTTTTTTACCCCTTTGGCTAAATGTAAATTGTACAAATCCCCTTATAGGACAGAGAGGGAATTTATTTTCTGAAATAGTTTTGTGTTACTTCGCAATAGTTTTGCATTCTCTCACCAAAAGTTTTGGGTCCCCTTTCAATAGTTAATGTTCCCTCACAATACGTTTTTGTATTCCCTCGCAATACATATTTAATTTCCTTCGCAATATATTTTGTGTTCACTCCCAATAGTTTATATACACTCACAATATTTTGCGTTCTGTCGCAGTAATTTTGCGTTCTCTTGGAATATGTCTTGCGTTATCTTGCAAAAGTTTTGTGTTCCCTTGCAAAATTTCTCTATTCACACTCACTCGATGTTGTGTCAATGTAGTGACACTAGGGGTCGCTCTTGGGTGCCCCAAACACCTCTGATCTGTGTGAAAAGTCCAATGAGAATTGGCAAGAGGAATTTGTATGTCACTCCACCGGATATACGGGTATAAAAGGAGCTGGCTCGCAACCACTCATTCAGATTATTTCTTTGAAGCCGAGCGATTGATTCTCACACAGCTAAACTTCACTGCCGGTCCATTCACCTCTTCAAGTATGCTGTTGGATTTATGGCGAATCTGCACGATCAGTGCAAAGTATGCCCCTGGGCGCTTCGACAGCTTTAAAAGAGTATCTATTCTGAGCAAATAGTATATTTTCCTCTAAAAAAGCATGCATTGATGGACAGCGTCTTTTAAAGATGCCTTTCCGTCTTTGTGTAATTCCTGGCTGCGGTCGATATCTCTCCACCTCTGGTGGCCATGATCGCTGCCTCACGTGCATGGGCTATAATCACGTTGAGGCAGCGTTCGTGGATGGTTCATGTTCTCATTACGAAAACATGACCATGGCAACGTTGCGGTCACGGCTTTCCTTCTACTGGGGGAAAGCCACTCCAGCCTTCTACCTATGGGTACGAGGATGGGTTGTTTGATGCTGGAAGTGATTTGGGGGCTCCAATGGGTATGGCTCCACAGGGTAAAGCCCTGCGGAATGCCCATTCCCCAGCATGCTCATTTGCACTGGTCCAGTTCTGGGATGAGTCAGGAAGCTCACCTCAGTGCCAGCCTAATGTCTCTTTTGGAGCTCTAGAGATGGATGAGGTTTTGATAGCAGCATCGGAGAGCACGTAGGTGAGGTTGGATGCCGAGGACTTGACTGGGCTGCCAACTTCGAGTGTGCCCGCCCAGTCTGAGGCTGATGCGGAGCTGACCGTCATGCGCCTAAAGGCCTGCTCCCATACTGGTTACGCTTCTAGGGATGTGGGGAACTACATGACGTATTTTGGGGCATGGGGGAGGCTACGTGTAGACCAGGGCACCTGCTAGTATGCATGCAGCAGCTTGCTTGCACCTGCATCGGCAGTCCACATAACACAGTTCAGCTAGTTGTGGCGTTTTGTATAGGGACCCCTAGTGTCACTACATCGAAACAACGTCGAGTGAGTGATAGATAGGGAACCTCTTGGTTACTGTCATAACCACTGTTCCCTGATGGAAAGAATGAGACATTGTGTCCCTCTTGCCACAGCGCTGTACTACCCGCTGAGATGTCCAGGACCCTGTCTCGGCTCCTCAGCACAATACCAGAATTAAGCTCCTTTTATAGCCATATGTCTGGGGGAGTGGCATGCAAATTCCACTCGCCAATTCTCATTGGCCTTTTCTCAAAGATCAGAGGTGTTTGGGGCTCCCAAGAGCAACCCCTAGTGTCACTACATGGACAAAACGTCTCGTTCCCTTCATCAGGGAACGGAGGTTATGACAGTAACCAAGACGTTTGCGTTCCCTCACATTAAGAATTGTGTTCCATCATTGTAAGTTTTACCTTTCATTATTTTAAGTTCCCCGTCTGTCGCTCACTTCGACGTTGTGTCGAAGAAGTGACACTAGGGGTCTCTCTTGAGAACCTCACGCATCTCTGAACTTGAGAAAGGCCAATGAGAAATTGGCAGACAGAATTTGCATGACCCGACCCCATACATATGGGTACAAAGGGAGGGAAATGCATCTGTCCATTCAGAAATTTTCTTCGGAACCGACCGGTTGTGTGATCCTATTCACAAGGCTGTTCACTTCATCTCTATGATCGTATGCTGTTGGATCTAAGGCGCATATCAGCGGCTTTCTCCTTCTCTGCACAGTAGTGCAGCTTTGACCCTGGGCGCTTCGACAGTGCTTTTAAAAGAGAATGTTTTCCTAAAAGAGTTTATTTCTCTATAAGAGCAATACACAGCTGGCGTTGAACGTCCTTTTCAGGACGCGTCTTTTTAAAGATGTTTTTCCGCCCCTGTGTAGTTCCTTGATGCGGTTGATTTTCTCTCCACTTCTGACGATCATAAGAGCTGCCGCGTGTGCCTGGGCTGTGATCACACGCAGACAGCGTTTTATGAATGGAACATAGCCATGGCAACGTTGCGGTCGCGGCTTTCGTCCCTCAAAACGGCCACTCCCCACGCCTCGCCTCTTTCCTACGGGATTGGGGCCGGCACGGCTGGCAACGAAGCGATTTTGGTAAATCCCCACGAACCACCCACTCCCCAGCATGCTCGTTTTGCTTCTGTCCGGGCTCGAGGTGAGAGCAGCTCGCCTCAAGGCCTGTCTGTTTACTCCCTCAGACCCCGCAAGCTGGATGATGATTTCGCCGGATGATGATTTCACATTCCATCACAATACATTTGTCGTTCCCTCTCATGAGTTTGTGTACCCTTATAATAGATGTGTCGTGCAGTTTTATCAATCTCTTATGAGCATTAACCATGGTTTTACTACAGTATGCATATTTTATCCATGCTATTCGTAGTTAAACTGCAGTTATAAAACAGGAAAACCAAAACTATGGTAATAAATATGACCATTCTGCCAAAAACATGATTATTACAGTTTAACTATAGTAACACCATGGTTAAATTGTCGTACAAGTACCAGTGTTTAAGAAAATGACCATTTCCACAAAAAACATGACCTTATGAAAATTAAACATGGTTTAACTATAATAAATCTGCAGTAACCTTGACTGTAAAACAAACATTTTTGCAGCAAGAAAACCATAAATTAACAATTAAAACTTACCATGTTTTTTAAGGGCTTATGCTACTTTTTATTGGTCTTCTTGGTGGTTACACCTCTTTGATGCTCTTTTGTATTGTTATATCTCTTTCTTTTGCTATACTTGTGTACATTTTGAAGTGAATTGAGTTTGTGAAAAATGCTATAGAAATATATATTTGTTATTATTATTATTATTAAAGTCTCTGCACATAAGCTGGGTTAGGAGAAAGTATTTTTAACAGGAAAATTACACACTTCAGCTTTAATTCAAGATGCATTTTTTAAACAAGTCTTATTATCTTACATACTTTTTGAATAGACTTTACTTCAAGAATGTACTGATGTTTTATCTGGAAAAAAAAGAAAGAAAAGAAAACAATACTGACAAATAAAATGACTTTTCGCAGTGAAGTATGAATGTATGATCGGACCACATATCTTCAGCATAGCATGTTTGCAGAAGCAGGTTTCGTACTGGTGGCTACACAAGGCTCAGCTAGGAAGCTGTTGCCTTTTTTTGAGCATTCAGAAAATACAAGAGAACTGTTTAGAGTTATCTAGAGAATGCTCAGTGACATGCGGGAGCTCTACAGAGGTTTTGGCCTGAAATTAGGAAGAAAATGCAGAAAAGAAGAGCTTATACAAATGACTATAAGAAAATGCAGTTGGCAAATAATCAGGGCACAGAGTGGAAACAGCGCCCTGCCCTGTCTGTTCATGCGTGAGTTATGCAGTGAGACAGACCCCCTGTGGGTGTGGAGAAGACAAGTCCACGCTTTAGTACACCATATGTTCACCCCTCTCTCCGCCATACATAAACAAGTCAAGAAGCTATAGCTAGAGGGAAGCCATGCTGCAGTATTACTCACTCTGTCTCTCTCTGTCTGTTACTCTCTTCCATCGACATTCTCAGCTGGCCTCTCTTTATCTATTCCCTCTGCCCTTTTCTGCTTGCCTTTTCCCTGTTTGCTATTTGTTAGGCCATTACTTTGGCTGTGTCTATGTGCATCTCTTAGTGATCTCACATGACTCCTGTTTAATCAAACGTGCAGCCACATTTGGGCTTTTTTGCCACTTTTTATTGATAGAGACAGTAGCGAGAAGACAGGACATCATTGGAGAGAGAGAAAGAGAGGGGAAATGGAATCAGAACACAATGCCGGCTGGATTCAAACCTGTGCATCCCACATAAGCACCACAGCTCAGCATGTCTAAGGCACATGTACTAACCATTAGGCCAAAACCTGAAAAGACTGCAGGCTCTATGAATGTATAGCAGTGTGAATATCTTTATGTAATATAAACCTGTCTTTGATTGACAGCAGTGCATATAAAATATAGGAAGTGACATCACATTCAGTACAGTAAGTCTTCATTATTCTATCTTTACCGATTAGAATCGATTCACAAATAAAAAAATAACTATTTTCTAAATGTTAGTTAATAACGTGATGTTGTCTAAACAAAAAAGGCGGAAGTCAACTGCGAGAGCAGTGAAGCACCTGGACAGTTTAGAGAATGCACACCTCACGCCGTGAGCAGGAAGTGCAGCAGCAGTGGAGGAGGAAAAACAAATACATCCTGCCCCACTTTCAGCGAGGGCAAGCGTTTGGACAAACTTTGGATCGTATCATCTCCAGGAGAAGAAGGAGCTTGACAAGACTTACGTTATATGCAAGCTTTGTAAAGCGAAGGTGAAATATGTTGGGAACACTACAAACATGAGGACTCACATCGAACGCTATCATCCAGAGATGAAAGACGTGGAACAAAAACCTCCAGTAGCAAACATTCCGGTACCTCAGCTATCACAAGATTTGATCCAGTGGGATTTTTTTCTTCGAGACCTATTAAACTGTCTACTGCAAGCAAATAGGAAAAGTAACACAAAACAGCAATCTACAATCAAATCTATACATATATCGAATCGTGAGATCTATCTATCTATCTATCTATCTATCTATCTATCTATCTATCTATCTGTCTATCTATCTATCTATCTATCTATCTGTCTATCTGTCTGTCTGTCTGTCTGTCTGTCTGTCTGTCTGTCTGTCTGTCTGTCTGTCTATTTATCATTATATTGATAAATCTGTCTGTCTGTCTGTCTGTCTGTCTGTCTATATTATCTTGCTCATAAGTGTACTCTGAGAACACCACTTGCACCTCCACACAAGCTAGCATGAGCGGCCCGTGGCCGTCTGTGTGTGTGACTGGTCTTTGGCATGTCACAGGGTTTGAGTGCTATATGATGTGCCAGGCCAATTGACCAAATCACTGATCTTTAAGACTAGCTCTGGGGGTTGTGTTGGGGGGAGAGAAGAGCACCATCACTAACACCCCCCTCTCCTTGACACACACACACTTGCTCTAATCAAGGAGCATGGTCACCACAAAGATGTTAACGAGAAACGACAGCTTCTCGTCGCTCGCGGCAACGACCAGCTCGGCTGTGGAGATAGACCGGCAGGCACGAAGCGAAGCAAGAAAAATAGTGAGAGAGGAAGGGGGGGGGGGGTGGGCAAGGAAGAGGTAGAGCTTAAAAGAAAGAGAGAAAACTCCGGAACATAACTCAGAAAGTATCCAAACCTCCGTTCTACACACACACACACACACACACACACACACACACACACACACACACACACACACACACACACACACACACACACACACACATGTTGTGTTTCCATGTTTTATGGGGACTTTCCATAGACATAATGGTTTTTATACTGTACAAACTTTATATTCTATCCCCTAAACCTAACCCTCACAGAAAACTTTCTGCATTTTTACATTTTCAAAAAACATAATTTAGTATGATTTATAAGCTGTTTTCCTCATGGGGACCGACAAAATGTCCCCACAAGGTCAAACATTTCGAGTTTTACTATCCTTATGGGGACATTTGGTCCCCACAAAGTGATAAATACACGCTCACACACACACACACACACACACACACACACACACACACACACGAAGTTATGCTATAGAAATTGCTACACCAACATTACCTTTATGACCTTAATCCTGTGTGTATACAGTATATGTGTGTGTGTGTGTGTGTGTGTGTGAGAGTGAGGGACAGAATAGATGTGACAGGATGTTAATGGATGGGGCAAAGTGACATTTTAGGACATATTAGTAACCCTTAATAATTCACTAGCCCAAGAGCACATCTCTCTGTCTCTATATAGAGCGAGAGATTGCAGATAGACAGAGTGGCCCCAAAAGTATTTGGATGCTTAAGCCACAATAAAAAATGCATGAATGTCTTGGCATTAGATAATGACAAAATATCAAAGCAAGTGACATTTATTTTAAAGAAAGATAGCACAAGCACACTTTTCAAGTAGAAAGTTTATTTATTTATTTTTAAAAGGGAAAAATTCTGTAATGCATCAGGATATTTTAATTTAAATTTGTTTTTATTCCCATTAATCTCAATGGTTATTCTAATTGTCATTCTCATAACAGTCTTTTTTTATTTTTTACATAATAATGCATTTTTTTATTTTATTTAAATACATTTTGAAGCAATAATTTAGTACGATTAGTAATATAAAAAATTAAGCAAAAAAAAAAAAAAAAACCCAAAGACAACTAAATGAATCATGCCCCCCTGCATTGTATGTAAATTCCTTAATAAAAGTACATATTTTCCTCCCATTGGAGCAAGTCAAGCAAGTACATGTAACCATGTTTTTATGAGCAATGTCAGCAAGGGCAGTCAGTACGTCTAAACAAACCTCACAAGCAGCGCAGCCACAGAATGAGAGTTCTTGATAGCCAGATGAAGCACAAAAGAATGCAAGGATCTCAAGATGTGATTTTTTTATATTTCAACCTCTTCTACCTTGAATCAGCGTCCCAAAATCATAGCATCTATGATGCTGAAAACCAGTGCACTGGAACGCAAGAGCAAGTCCATTGAGAACAGGACAGATTCATCGATTTATTGGCAAAATGGATTGCTTTCATTTGAAGATTGTTAAACTAAATCATCTGCCACAATAATATTTGAATCTGAATATCTAAAAAAAAACTTCGGAATGCAAAACACTACAGTCTTCATTTTCTTTCAGATTTAAATATAATTTTTTATTAATGTATTTATTTTAATTTTGGGGTGAAATATGGCCTGGACATGTTCTTCACAGGTTTCGTGGGTCTCATCTAAAAAGATTGTTTTATGAAGAACTAGAGAATTTTTACAGAATACATATAAAGTTTATATAATTATTATAAAAGCCTTTATGGTTCTAAATGGAACTTTTGTTTTTAAGAGAACATTTTATGTTGATCCGAAAAGACTTTTAGTCATTATCTCCTTATCAAAACCACCCAAAAACTGTGTGTGTGGATGTATCCTGCTGTCTGACCCATGGATACCAGGGCAGATGTAGACAGTGATGTGGCATGGCACCACGGTGCCGTCCCTGACTGGCACTGCACTGAAATGTATCTGTGTCTGTGTGTTTAAGGAGTAGTGATGGCTTATGACATTCGTATGTGCGTGTGTGGGTGTGTATACCTACTACACAGGCTTGTGTTCCTGTCTGGTCCCTGGTTGCTGCAGGATACATGGACAATGATGTGGCTCAGAACCGCAGGGGCCTTCCTGACTCCCGCTGCACTGACACACGTGTGTATGAATCTGTGTGTGTGGTACAGTGATGTGTTCTGGCACCCGGGGGCTGGGTCGACTGGTCCTGGACTGGTGGCATTGACAGCGATTAGGACTCTGATATCAGACTGTCACTCTGAACAAGTCTTTCTGTCACTGAGAGAAAAGAGGAGAGGGAGAGAACGAGAAAGAAAGAGGGAGACAGGAGGAATCAGCAGAGATAATGTAGACACTGAGTTAGTGTGACAGCTTTGAAGACTGAATAAAAGAACAAGAAGGAAAGAAATAAAAAAGAGAACTATATTACAGTTAGAATTATAGACAGAATTACAGTGGAAAATAGTCAGGGTAGTGGTTATATGCTGTATTAAATTTAATGACAGTGAAAAGGCTGCGAGGGATATACAGTTTGTTCAAAGAGTTGAACCGAGGCTGGGGCCCTTACATGCATCAAGGGAAGGGGGTCTTACCCAGTTTCCTATTCTTTCAGGGGGAAAAGACCCTGTGGAGACCACACCTACCCTGCAGGGGAGGTAAAGGTGGCAAATACATCACATGGCCACTTTCCTATGTGGAAAAAAATGACGCAGTGGTAGATCCAGTCTCAGAAAGGGGGGAGTTGCTACAGCACGGCAACTGAGGCAGCTGGGACTGCCTAAGGGAGACATGGGAGTCCACTCGCAAGGGGACATTACCGCGGAAAATACACACAGGGGGAGTCCGCGTAGGAGGCCTTGACCTGTGGAGCACCTATTCCAGTACAGGGTAGATTAAGTACCCATAGTGGATTGGGTCGGCGAGTTCCTCTGCTGAACTGCGGACCCATGTGGGCTAGGGAGGAATCATCCAGGGGTCAGAGAGATGGGATCTCCTGGGAGAAATAGGCGCCTGAGAGAACACGGGACGATACCGACTCAACCCGGAGATTGTAGAATCTTGCGAAGGTATTAGGTGTTGCCCACCCTGCTGCTCTACAAATGTCTGCCAGGGAGGTGCCCCTGGCCAGTGCCCACGAGGACGCAACACTTCTGGTTGAGTGCGCTCGAACCCACAAGGGGGGCACGGCCTGGGTGTGATAAGTCAATGAAATGGCATTGACAACCCAGTGGGCGAGCCTCTGTTTGGAGAAAGCGTTCCCTTTCTGCTGTCCCCCGAAGCAGACAAAAACGTGCTCAGAACATCTAGAGCTCTGCGTGCGGTCCAAACAGGTATGCAAAGCATGTACCAGACACAGCAACGAAAGGGCTGGGTCTGCCTCCTCCCGGGGCAGCGCTTGCAGGCTCACTACCTGATCTCTGAAGGGCGTGGTAGGAACCTTAGGCACGTAGCCCGGTCGTGGTCTTAGGATCACATATGTGTCTGCCAGACCGAACTCCAGGCAAGTGTCGCTGACAGAGAACGCTTACAGGTCCCTGACCCTCTTGATCAGCAGGGCCATTTTGAGAGAGAGGGCCTTGAGTCCAGCTGAGTCTAGCGGCTCAAACGGGGGTCTCTGGAGGCCCGTGAGGACCACTGAGAGATCCCAGAAGGGGAACAGGCTTGGCCGGGAGGGATTTAACCTCCAGGTGCCTCTTAGGAACCTGATAATTAAGTTATGCTTACCCAGAGACTTGCCGTCTACTGTATCGAGGTGAGCAGTGATGGCTGCGACATCCAAGTCCGAATGGGCCAGTACGGGGCCACTAAGGTGACTTGCTCCTCGTCCTCCCTGACCTTGCACAGCACCTGTGCAAGAAGGCTCACTGGGGGGAATGCGTACTTGTGCAGCCCCGTGGGCCAGCTGTGTGCCAGTGCGTCTGCCCCAAGGGGAGCCTCTGTTCGGGCGTACCAGAGCGGGCAGTGGGAGGTTTCTCGGGAATCAAACAGGTCTACCTGGGCCTTGCCGAACCGTTCCCAAATCAGCTGGACCGACTGAAGCCTCCACTCTCCACTGGGCAAGCGTTGTCGTGACAGCGCATCCGCTATCACATTGAGGTTGCCGGGGATGTGAGTGGCACGCAGGCGAGTCGTGACATGTGGTGGGAGCGCACTCCGCCTTGGCGATATATGTATGCTACCACTGCGGTGCTGTCTGACCTGACTAGGACATGTTTGTCCCGAACTAAGGGGAGAAACTTCCTCAGGGCAAAGAAAACAGTCAGCAACTCTAGGCAGTTGATGTGCCAGCGCAGCGGGGCCCCTTTACAACGGCCCGCAGCTGCGTGCCCATTGCACACGGCGCCCCAACCCGATCTGGAGGCGTCGGTTGTGACCAGGACGTGTCGGGACACCTGCTGCAAGGGTACTCCTGCCCGTAAAAAGCAGAGGTCTGTCCAGGGTTTGAATGTCTGGCGGCAGGCGGTGGTGATCATCACACGGTGTGTGCCGCGTGATGACGCGAGGGGACAGAGACAGGCCGAAGGGGAGGACTTTGTACTGATACGCCTGGCCGTCGAACACGAACCGTAGGAAGGATCGATGTCACGGCAGAAACGAGATGTGAAAGTACGCGTCCTACAGGTTTACCGCTGTGAACCAATCTAGATGCCGGACGCAAGTCAGGATATGTTTTTGCGTGAGCATTTTGAACGGGAGTTTGAGCCAGAGCCCGGTTGAAAGCACGCAAGTCCAAGATCGGTCATAAGCCACCTCCTTTCTTGGGTACAATGAAGTAAGGGCTGTAGAAACCCTTCTTCATTTCGCGTCTTTGAGTAAAAGAGTAGCGATTACCATGTGCAGGGAATTGGCATGTTCGCCGTGTACTGCAGAAAAACGGACGCCTGCGAAGGGGGGCGGGGGCCTGGCAAACTAAATTGCGTAACCGAGTCGAATGCAGCCAGCGTGACGGGTTGGGCAGTGAAAGCCACACTTACAAACTCGAGTTACAAGTATTTTGGACGTACTCGGCGGGGCTTCGCTGCGGGGCAGAGCAGGTAGTGTGGCGTCGGGAGGCAAGGGTGCGTCCCAAGGCTTTGATGCTGAGAAAAAACTCAAAGCACTTACCTTGGTCCGCGCGCCCAGCAGGGGGTGGGTTCTTGACTGAGGAGGAGGTCCGACGTTGGCGTCCTCTGGACTCGTCTGAATCCAACAGCATTCAGATCATCAGAGGATCATCTGTGTGACTCGCAGCAGACTGCATGCACTACCATTGGCTCCTAAGAAATTTTCTGAATGAACTCACCGCATTTGCCCGCTTAAATACCCGTATGTCCGGGGGCGGGGTATGCAAATACTGTCTGCCAACTTCTCATTGGCCTTTTTTCATAAGTTAGAGGCATATTTCGGCACTCAAGAGAGACCCCTAGTGTCGCTTCTCTGACACAACGTCGAGAGAGCGACAGAAGGGGAACCACTGTCTTCAAGTCCAACACTTGAACCCGCATCATATATGTCATCATATGCGGTGCCCATTGACAATACCAGAGACAACTTAAGATGTTCTTCAGAAGTCAGTGGGGGATGCCAGTCTAACATGTTCAAAGAATAAGTCTGAGGAATAAATACATATTTTCACTTAAGTCATCTAAGTGCAGGCTTTTTTTTTTGATCCACGGTGCGTACAGATGCCACATCTTCAAAGGCACATGCTGATACAACTCCAATGGAATAGTTTTTAATGCTACCAAAATGTCATAAAAAGGTTTGTTTCATGAATCAAAGTACTTGTTTTTTATTAACCAAAAATGTAGAATATTTTTAGAAATTAAGACATTTTCTCTGCATACACAATTGATGTAGAACATTGCTCGGACCCACTGATCCAGAGTCTGTTCTCATCCCATTCTCAAAGTTACATGGAGCTGTAACAGAGCAGTATGGCGGCATAAGTCAGTGAATTGAGTGAGTATTTCACCCTGTGTATCATGTTGTGTCCAGTGGAAAACTAGTCTTATAATCCCTCTGCCTAAACGCATTTACTGATTTTTTTTAATGCAGTGTGTATTAACACATGAATCAATCATGTTTCACTCAACCGAATGTTGACCTCATATTACTTTAAAACATGAAATGTGCATACGCGTTAGTGAGTTGACTGACTGGCAGTTGAATGTCTGTATCTAAAAGATGATTGGCTCTTTTACCTGCAAGGCGGGACTTCCTTTCTTCATCTATTGACTGTTGGGTGCTAGAGCTTCTTGGTTGGGCATTCCAATTTCTTCCATTCTTTTAAAAAGAAGTGACTTGTCTCTGCTAAATAGTCTCTGGCCTCACACTCTATAGAACTGCAATGCCCATCATGCACTACGTCTCCTCCCTGAAGTTTGCACACTTTTACTCCTGATGTCACGTAATACAGGGACAGTAGAGGTGTAAAAAGTAACTCAGATATTATGGTCTAAAATAAGAAAAAAATTGCATTCCTTTACTCGTTACTCAAAAAAGTAATCTGATTATGTAACACATATTACTTTTATCGTGTTACCCCAAACACTGGACTTCAACCTAAGTGTATGTATATTTCTGACTTTAATTCTAATAACTAATTCTAACTCTAGTTGTACATCTATATTAAAATTTGTTAGAAATAGTTGGATTTACAGTATAACTAAGTTTAGATAGAATTAGAGTTATTAGAATTAAGGGTTAGAAATAGTTCGATTTATAACAAGAGTTAATTAGAATTCTATTTTGAAATACATTTTCAACAGGTTAGAATTAGTTATTAGAATTAGACATTAGAATTTGATTTAAATAAGAGTTAGAATTAAGTATCAGAGTTAGAAATTATAATTAGAAATTGAGTTACACTTCAACTAAACATTGAATTTGTTTTTATAATTAGAAATAGAGTTACAATAGGTTAGAATTAGTTATTAGATTAGAAAATAGAATTAGATGTACAACTACAGTTAGATAAAATTTGAGTTATTATAATTATTTATAAATATTTATATTTACAGTATAACTAGGTTTAGAAAGAATTAGAGTTAATAGAATTAGTTAGAAATATTTATATTTACAGTATAACTAGGTTTAGATAGCATTAGAGTTAATATAATTATTTAGAAATAGTTGGATTTACAGTATAACTAGGTTTAGATAGAATTAGAGTTAATAGAATTATTTAGAAATAGTTGGATTTACAGTATAACTAGGTTTAGATAGAATTAGAGTTAATAGAATTATTTAGAAATAGTTGGATTTACAGTATAACTAGGTTTAGATAGAATTAGATTTAATAGAATTATTTAGAAATAGTTGGATTTAGTTTAACTAGGTTTAGATAGAATTAGATTTAATAGAATTATTTAGAAATAGTTGGATTTACAGTTTAACTAGGTTTAGATATAATTAGAGTTAATAGAATTATTTAGAAATAGTTGGATTTACAGTATAACTAGGTTTAGATAGAATTAGAGTTAATATAATTATTTAGAAATAGTTGGATTTACAGTATAACTAGGTTTATATAGAATTAGATGTTAATAGAATTATTTAGAAATAGTTGGATTTACAGTATAACTAGGTTTAGATAGAATTAGAGTTAATAGAATTATTTAGAAATAGTTGGATTTACAGTATAACTAGGTTTAGATAGAATTAGAGTTAATAGAATTAGTTAGAAATAGTTAGATATACAGTATAACTAGGTTTAGATAGAATTAGAGTTATTAGAATTAGTTAGAAATAGTTGGATTTACAGTATAACTAGGTCTAGATAGAATTAGAGTTAATAGAATTATTTAGAAATAGTTGGATTTACAGTATAACTAGGTTTAGATAGAATTAGAGTTAATAGAATTATTTAGAAATAGTTGGATTTACAGTATAACTAGGTTTAGATAGAATTAGAGTTAATAGAATTATTTAGAAATAGTTGGATTTACAGTATAACTAGGTTTAGATAGAGTTAGAGTTATTAGAATTAGTTAGAAATAGTTGGATTTACAGTATAACTAGGTCTAGATAGAATTAGAGTTAATAGAATTAGTTAGAAATAGTTGGATTTACAGTATAACTAGGTTTATATAGAATTCGATTTAATATAATTATTTAGAAATAGTTGGATTTACAGTATAACTAGGTTTAGATAGAATTAGTGTTATTAGAATTAGTTAGAAATAGTTTGATTTACAGTATATCTAGGTTTAGATAGAATTAGAGTTAATATAATTATTTAGAAATAGTTTGATTTACAGTATAACTAGGTTTAGATAGAGTTAGAGTTAATAGAATTAGTTAGAAATAGTTGGATTTACAGTATAACTAGGTTTAGATAGAATTAGTGTTATTAGAATTAGTTAGAAATAGTTTGATTTACAGTATATCTAGGTTTAGATAGAATTAGAGTTAATAGAATTATTTAGAAATAGTTGGATTTACAATATAACTAGGTCTAGATAGAATTAGAGTTAATAGAATTAGTTAGAAATAGTTGAATTTACAGTATAACTAGGTTTAGATAGAATTAGAGTTAATAGAATTAAGGGTTAGAAATAGTTAGATTTACATATAAAATTAGATTCAGCAATAGAGTAACATTAACAACTAGAGTTAGAATCCCAGATCTCTTTCCAATTCATATTCTGATGCTAATTAGAATAACTCTAAATTCTTGTTCTATCTAACACTAATTGTAAATTTGACTGTTGTTACTCTAATAACTAATTCTAACTAGATGTACATCTACCTCAATTTCTATTTCTATATCTAAAAACGAATAATAAGTCTAAATTTAAATCTAACTCCATTTCTAAATCTAATAACGATTTCTAACTTTAGTTGTAAACCTACTCTATTTCTAACTCTAATTACAGGTAGATTATGAAAGGGTCATTCTGGCATTTAACAATGAAGAGAATGTAAAGAAGAGCAGAAGAGCGAGCAGGAATGAGTGTGACTGAAGTTAACGGTGAATGACAGTAAATTGGTAGTTAAGTTCTGGTAAAGCTCCAGAGCCTCAGGATGTGAGACAGGGAGGTTGTAACCTGTGTAGATTCCTGTCCAAATGTTCTAACAGTAAGTTGGATCTGATGGTAAATGATTCCTTGGTAGATCCAGTACAGACTCTACATTTATATCCACATTTGAGAAAGACAAATGACTCATATGTAAATATCATGCAATTGTTCATGTTCAAAGAACATGTCTCATACAAACACATAAAGCTGCTGCACTGCATCACTGTCTAGTGTTGGTGGCCATCTAGTGTCAAAATAAAAATCTTCTACTGTGCTTCTCTTAACTCCACCCCGGTTGTCTCTCTCTCTGTGTCTCTCAGTCTCTCTCGCTCTCGCTCTCTCTGAGAGCCTGATGAAGGTTGGCAGCTCTAGCTTGCAGCCACAGGCCAGCCTAAAGCCATTGCAGATGATAGTTTTAATTGCTTTCAATCTTTCAGGCAAGTCCCTGCCTACTGGCACCAAGTACTGGTACACGAGTGTGTGTGTGTGTGTGTGTGTGTGTGTGTGTGTGTGTGTGTGTGTGTGTGTGTGTGTGTGTGTGTGCATATTTATTGTGACTTCAGCAGGACTTCTTATTGATAGCTTCTGTTAAAATGACGACAGAAATGAAAATGACAGATTTTTGTTTTGTTTAAGCAAATAAAACATGCATTAAAAAAGTGTGTTAGTATGTGGTAAATATACAGCCTAGAAAAGAACAGAAATAATGTAACACAACCGCATCACATGTCCATCTTTGGTGATATGATGCAATGTTTTGATAATCATCCCTTGTATTGAAACTGAGAGTTTTCCAAAGAGCATTTTGTGTACTTGAGTGGAAGCAGGGAAATCGGAATAATTTTCACAAAGTGAACATGCCCACTGTCACAGGTTTGTTTATTTGGCTAGTGACCTAAACATAGAGCAGAATCTTAAATACTTCTTCTTTATTTGACATATTACTTCACCAAAAATGGAAATGTCATAGTTTACTCACACTGCTGTAGTTCCAAACCTAAAGTTCCCCCATGGAATTCATAAAGGCTTACAGTATCTAGTATCTAGAATGTCCATGCTGATCTTTTGCATACAAATAGATAGTAAAAAAGGCAAGATGTTTAAGGGATTAAGAGAAATTGGTTTAACTCACCTAGGTCTCCCCTGAAGAAAGCTGCTTATGTGGCCATGAAAACACATATGTGGTGTTCTAACAGGTTTTTGAAGAGTGCACATGTGCGTGGAACAGACCAGATAACAAACGTCATAGGATGGAGCCCAACAACAAGTCAACAAAACATTTTGGGGAGTACAGCGGGAAAATCACATACACAGTAAACTATACCCATTTATTAACAACACTGTAAAGTATCGACTGTCCCTCGCGTTCGCGTATATGCACTTGACATTGAAGAAATCCCGGAGTTTTACATGAAGGGAAAGCCCACTATTGCAGTGAAATTCCACTGCAGGTCGCGATAGAAAGGTAAGGAAAAAAAAAACAGCATCAACTCTGGAAATGTAAGCGCAGCGTAGTTCTAGCGGGAAGACTAGCAGCTGTACATCATCGCACCATTAGCAGGGCAACTCCTAGCCAATCACATGTAAACCATTGCTTTATAACTCTGCTCACAATCTATCACATTGCTGTTTCAGTGTGCTAACACGGCACCCTCCACCACCCCACCACCACCTGTTGAGTCCCGTCCTGCACGGGGATAGGCTGCTCGCCCCTGCCTCCTATCTCCGGCAGGATATGACGGTTCCGACTACAATTTCTTCGTACCTCCAGACGGGTTTACGCCAAAGAGAGACATTACATTTCTGTTTTACATTCATCAAATAAATATCACTCAAGTCTGCAAGTCTTCCTGATAGAAATAATGTGAAGCAATAGAGAACAAAATAGCGAAGTCTTCCTCGGATACCATGTTTGTTATTTACACAAGCATCGTGGGGAAGTTATGTTGCTCTGCTTACTGACCGAGCTGCATGTATACAGGAAAGAGTACGGCGCTTAAACAGTGCATGTAAACAAGAACGCTACTTTCTCGCAATACGCCACTTTCTGGTGTCCGCGTAGTCAGTGTCAGTGTTCGGTTTCATTTTCGTCAGTGATCTGCATCAAATAAATGAAGAAAAATGTTCTGTCTCTCTTTGTCCTATGCAAATACTTGTAACAGCTGTTGTTTTTCGCATTTCCCCCATGCTGACACTGACTTTAAATCTTCCCGCCTTGACTTTTGCAACTACTTTTGAGATAAAGCTTTTGCAAAACTCACTTGTGCACTTGTAAATCTATATGTGAGATGAGAAACCAGGCTACTGGTGCTGGGCGGGGCCAACGAAGTTGTGACCAATCACAAGAGCTGGAACAACTGATGCCGGATCAAAACGGATCATCTTAAAAGTCCAGCGGTGGCAATGGCTGGTGGATGCAGTGGCAGGATAAGTTAAGGAATTTGACTATTAAATGATTTAGAGTGAGATTATCATGCAATAAATCAAATGAGAGGATTTTATCAAGTTGATCAACGCAGAATTCGGTGTCGACAGACCACACATGTAATGTCGAAGGATGGCAATGTGAAATACTCTGAAGAAATGTTTCAGCAGGATGTTTGTATTCAGTAAAACTACATGTGATGCGTCAATCCAGCCAGCTGTCATATACCATATATATTTCCATGAAAATATGAAATAGAGGTTTGGTACCAATAGGTATAAGAGTGAAGGACGAAACTCAATTATCACCAGAGAACGGTTCCAACATTATTTCTTTTCCAGATAAAATGAGATTAATTACTGATGACAACAGAGACAGCTGACAAATCCTTAAATTGTCAGATTGCAGCGTTCTGCTATATTTCAGTCATTTTATGACATTTATTTATCTTCTGTATTATTACATTTTTTACACCTTGATGTCTTAAGAATAAGATATATAAATAGGAACGTATTACAATGCATAATTGTCTGACTGCGATGATTTGCTTTTATCATGATTATTTGAGATGTGCTCTTCTCATTTTAATCACATATTGACATCTAAATAAGGGAAATCAGCAAATACTAAAAACACCAGAAAATGCACATTTCTATCTCTCTATTTCAGATACAGTGGGAGAATAGATTCAGCCATCAAGCAAGAAATATGATCCATTTTGATTGGTCCAGCATCAGTTGTTCCAGCTCTTGTGATTGGTCACGACTTCATAGGCCCCGCCCCCGCCCAGCAGCAGTAGCCTGCTCTCTCAAATCTAGATTTACAAGTGCACAAGTGAGTTTTGCTAAAGGTTTATCGCAAAAGTAGTTGCAAAATTCAAGACGGGAAGATTTAAAGTTGCAGTGTCAGATTTAAGAAGTTGTAACTGCGAAAGTTGAATTCAAGTACTAAAGTAAATATGTAATGCAAGTTGGTGTCTGTCATTGTATTTATGTTAAAGTCACAAATGTGTAAAAATGACGATTTGTCTACAACGTTGAATTCAAAACACAAGTTTTTGATTATTGTCTGTGAGTGCAGATTGCAACACTCAGCTTCAGATTTTTATTTGACATGTACGAATGCAAATATATATATTGTATAAGTTCTCAAATTAAAATCTACAAGTTTTGCTATTGTTTTACCTCCATAAATACCCCCAAAGATATCATGGTTTCAAAAGATGATGCTGATTAGATGGTGAAAGAATTCTCCTTTCTGGATAAAATATTATTTTAAAAATATATATAAATAATGTATTCTGCATTATAAAACTGGCCAATAGTCTTGGACAAAACTGGGAACACAAAAAAAACGCTATAGACGTTTACCACACAATAAAGTTTACTTTGACGCTCAAACCCGGAAATGAGTAAAGGGTCTATAGTGACCATTAATTCAAGGATCTATTGTTTATTTGTATCTGACAGGCAGATTAGCCTTTGACCTTCTCAGTCGAGCAAGTGTCTTTTATGGGCCGCCTCTCCGCCTTTATTTGTCTTTCTTTAGTGTGTTAATTATTTATGCTTTTCCTTTTAGCACTTATGCATGCTTTTTTGTGTCTCTGTGTGGTTGTTTTCATATTAGTTGTACTTATATTAGCATATGCATGTGTGTGTGTGTGTGTTTGTGCCCGGCTCTTTGCCAGGAGGCATATTAAGCCATAACATTCCCACTGTGTATAATCTCTCTACATGTGATTTTTAATCATCTCATTCTTGCTCTGCCCGTCTCTCTCTCTCTCTCTCTCTCTCTCTCTCTCTCTCTCGCCCCCAGTCTCACCCTCTCTCTTGTTCACTGGCAGCTTGCATATGTTCATAAGGGTGAGTGACGACACCTCTGAAATCATCTAGGGGCGATGGCCGGGGAATTCAGCGCTCAAAGGCATGATGCTGTTGCCCTCCGTCTGAATGATTCCAGTTTAGTTCCACCATCCAAGTATCTCATTATTTTAATTGTTTATTACTTTATATATTGTTATATACTTTGTATATATATTTGTTTTTTATTTTTAGTTTAATTTATATGATTTAAATTATTAATAAATGTTATTAAAATGCTTTTTATTTTTGTCTTTGTTCAGGATCTGTTATAAAACTAATTTAATAGAGGATGAGAAAGACCATAAAAATTACCTTCTAACCTTATCCTTGTAAAGTTATACACAATATTATTACTTTGTTGTCATGACGATGCATTAACTTCCATTGTAAGTGCCTTAATGTAACAGATATTTTTGGTTTTAATAAATGAAATTGACTCACAATATTTTCTGTGATTATCAAAATTATACTTCATATTCTGTCAATTGAGCTTAACTTGTACTGAAACCAAAACATTCCTTTGTCCTATTCAGAGTTTCCAAAGTCAAGTAAATCCTTGGAAAATCCGTGAATTTGTGTCAAACTTCACAGATATTCACAAAAAAAGACATACAGGTTTGGAATGACATTGAGGGTGAGTAAATGATGACCAAAGTTTCATTTTTGGGGGAACTGTTCTGCCCCACAAAGACAAAACGCAGTAACTACACCAACACTGAAACTGAGAAAAACGTCTTTAAAGTTCCTTGGTTCTAGTGTGGATGTTGTTTTGTGGTTAGATCATAGTCTAAGAGACCTGCTTTCAGTCATAACTCAATTTTGATCAAATGTGTTGTTGTTGTATTTTGCCTTTGTGCAGCAGTATTCCTTCAGAGAGATGACTTTTGTGTAAAGTGTGTGATTGCAAATGTATAATGTGCGTAATACAGTTGTTGTGTCTAGAAGGATGAATTATCCATCTCACACACATTTGGGTTATATGCGAGCCTTTACACGCCTCTGAAAGGTCACCTTTGACACTCAAGTTGTAAGAAAAGATTGGAGTTCTTGTCTTCCTCAGATTTAAATGCTACATTTGCGTTGCTAAGTGTGTGTGTGTGTCTACAGTATGTATGTGTGTGGGTGTGTGTTAGTGCTGCTTTTTTGTCCTGATCCAGTTTGACTCTAATGGGGCCCAGTGGTGAATTTTTCATTCTGCCCAGAGGGAAGCAACATCGTACAGCAGAGAGAGAGAGAGAGAGAGAGAGAGAGAGAGATAAAGAAAAATGTCCTTTTATAGACATACCTGGTTTCTCCGTTGCAATTAATGCATGTATGGAACAGAAATCGTACACCTGCATAACACTGATTGGTGAAGTTTTTCTTCTGTCTTATTACTTTAAAAGAATGGTTCACCCAAAACTAAAATTCTG
Organism: Xyrauchen texanus; assembly: GCF_025860055.1. NCBI lineage: Eukaryota > Metazoa > Chordata > Actinopteri > Cypriniformes > Catostomidae > Xyrauchen > Xyrauchen texanus. The sequence goes on from NC_068317.1 coordinate 30,551,580, forward strand.
TCATCATATACTCACCCTCACCCACACCTATTATATCACTTCTGAAGATATGGATTTAAACACTGGAGACTTATGGGTTTCTTTTATGTTTTTTTTTATCTTATATGTGATTTTTGGAGCTACAAAAGCTCTAATCACCATTCACTGCATTGTATGGACCTACAGAGCTGCGATATACTTCTAAAAATCTTAATTTGTGTTCTGCAGAAGACAAAAAGTCACACACATCTCGGATGACATGAGGGTGAGTAAATGATGAGAGAATTTTCATTTTTAGGCAAACTATCCCTTTAAACAGCCATTGGTCACTGACTCCTTTAATTGTATGGAAAAGATCAGCATGAACATTCTACAAAATGTATCCTTGTCCTCCACTGAATTTTGATTATTTTTGATTATTTTGGGGTAAACTAACGCTACCTCTATTTATTCTAACTTCTGGAATAGAACAAAATTGGTCATTCTTAGTATTCAAATAAAAAGTTGCACTGAATTTCATATAATAGTGCAACTGAAAAACTGCTGTTACCTCCCGTATTAATATTTTTTACTTAAAAATAAATGTTATTTAAATATTATTAAAATAAATAAAAGTCTTCTTCTTTAGACTAATCAGACTCAGAGAGGCTTTCAGAAGTCAAACTCCAGACCTCCATATCTGCGGTCGGGTTTTTCAGGACACAGCAGAGCTATGTAGTGACACGCACACACACACACACACACACACACACACACACACACACACACTCATGTACTAATATGTTGTAATTTCTGCAGGAAAGCCCAGAGAACGCTCCATCTGTTCAGTGAACACATGCCTCGCTCCACCATAGCTTTTAGCCGTCTTACTTATGCAAATATCTTTTGCCTTGAAATCTATTTGGAGTTGCTTGAAGGGCTCCAGAATGTTGTCCTGCTGTCTTACACACACACACTCCTGCTGTCTGCCCCAGCGGCCTGCCCCGCTCCGTCTCTCTTCCGTCATGTGGAAAACTTTTTACCAGCACATACACGCAGACACATGCCCAGAATACCCCCCCCCCGATTCATTTAAACCAAGGGTTCCAACCTTTTAATCGGCTGAACCTATGATCTTTTGAACGTTTAATTGAGAGTTTAAACATAAAACCTTTCACTAAATATCTCACATCCTCTCTAGATGCTGACATATGAAATATTTCTATTTTTATTGCATTTCAGTTAACATTTTACCTATTATATTTCAACAAATTCTGCACAGGCGAATGCGGCATTTCTATCACAACCTTACAACCCTCTAGGCCTAGGGGGATGCAAACTAATATTTAAATAATAATACATATTTAAGCTCAAATTAAAAAGGAAATATTTTTTATAGTTATTATTATATGTATTATGGTGCTAACGCTTTGGCTGTAAATTGTAAAATTACATCAACATGCTGATTGTGCATGGCCTTCGTAAAACAGTCTTAAAGGAATAGTTCACCCAAAAAGGACTCTCATGCCATCCCAGATGTTTTTGACTTTTTCTTCTGCCTGAACACAAACAAAGATATTTAGAGTTCTGTAGGTCCATACAATATAAGTAAATAGTGGCCAGAACTCTGAGACATAAAGACATAAAGGCAGCATAAAAGTTATCCAAATGAATCCAGTGGTTCAATCCATGTCTTCAGAAATTATATGATAGGTGTGGTTAAGAAATTTTTCACTATAAATTCTCCTCTCTGGCCAGTAGGTGGCGATATGCACAAAGAATGTGAATTGGCAAAAAACAGAAGAGGAACTCGCTCGTCTTATGAACGTGCATAGGAGTGCTGACAAAGTGGAGATTATAGTAAAAAATAACTTAAATATTGATCTGATTCTCACCCACATTTATCAAATCACTTCTGAAAACATGGATAAAACCACTGCATAATGTGGACGATCCTTGTGTGGCCCAGATTGTCTATGTGTCTATGCTCATCAACGGCATATGCACCTGCAGTTGACTTTACTAAAAGCGTCGTAGTACACATGCATCAAATGCATTTGTGGTTAAACGAGTTTACTTTGAAAGGTTGAGCACTCGAAATGGAACGGAATGCGGAAAACAGCTTAATATTGTCAGGTCACATCCACTTGCATTTTGAGGACCTATTTTTCTGTTTTCCTACATTTGTGTTCAGCAGAGAAAAGAAAGTCATACACATCTGGGATGGCGTGAGGGTGAGTCAAATATGAGAGATTTTTCATTTTTGGGTGAACATGAATCACTGTCGTTAGCAGATGTTTTTTTATTAAGACCCAACAGTCGGCTCTGAAAAAACTAGTTCATCACCCAATAAGTCTGAGTCATTCACTTGGTTACCTGCAGCTTCACAGAGAATCAGCTGTCATGTAGCGATGCCATTTTTTGTGTTTTATCTATTATCAACTTCAGGTTCATACTTAAAAAACAAAACAATTCGGTCTTACACTCCATGATACTTTTCTTGAACTGATAGAGTCGAATTCCAACCGTCACAGACTCTCTACGGACCTTATTCAGAGTTGTGCCATATTCGATTTTTGACAGGAAATCGAGGATGTGTGGGATAGACTAAGAGCGAATTTCAGTTGAAAGTAAGCATCCCTATGCAGTAATCACTCCGAAGGACAGATCCCTTGAAATTATTACTCTGAAGGGAGCATGACCAGGGCTGGACTGGGAAGAGAAATCGGCCCGGGATTGTACATTACAACTGGCCCAACTGTTGATGGGTCCACTCTGCATAAAGCAGCACTCATTTTTGCTTACCGCGGACCGTTTCGTGGGCGACCCGCCAGCCCGCTCGGTCCTTCCGATGGCCAGTCCCCCCCCGATCAGCCACAATGTGCGTCGGCCCACCGGGAAAATGCCCGGTATGCCAGATTACCAGTCCAGCCCTGAGCATGTAGGCCTACACCTGGCTAACACTTGTGGAAGGACCCTTCGTGAAAAGATAAATTTTTTTCACTTTTGTTTGAAATGACCTTTAGAGCGTCGTCCCCTATATACAGAAATACTCAAACCAGCCTGTCTGGCACCAACAATCATTCATGTGATTATCTAATCAGCCAGTCGTGTGGCAGCAGTGCATAAAACCATTGCATATACGGGTCAGGAGCTTCAGTTAATGTCCATATTTAGAATGAGGAACAAATGTATTTTCAGTGATTTGGACCGTGGCATGATTGTTGGTGCCAGATGTGCGGTTTGAGTATTTCTGTACCTGCTGATCTCCTGGGATTTTCAAGGATAACAGTCTCTAGAATTTACTAAGAATGGTGCCAAAAACAAAAAAACATCCAGTGTTTGGATGGCCAGACTGGTTTGAACTGATAAAGTCTACGTTAACTCAGATAACCACTCTGTACAACTGTGCTGAGAAGAATATCATCATATCTGAATGCTGTTCTGAGATGTGGGTTGGTGCTGTTTTGGTGGTACAAGGGGGACCTACACAATATTAGGCAGGTGGTTTTAATGTTGTGGCTGATCGGTGTATACTAAATAAATATGGAAAAGAAAAGGCTGGCTTGTAAGTAATGGTTAGCAAATACATAACTTTGACATTTTTCTCTGAGGTTGATGTGTCATGAATGGAGATAATGTTCCATAAATCATGTTCCAATCGATCATTATTTAAACCCTTGACAAACATAGAATATAAGGCAAATCTCAGTAATGCCTTCGAGTTATGCAGCTGTTATCAGGGTCTCGGCTGCTTTTTAAAGTTCATGTTGTGATTGTCAATGAGCAAGGACTGTGTTGTTAACGTTTAGGCAATGCAACCTTTTTGCCCTTTGGCTTGTCTGTAAACTAAATGCAGATATAAATAGAATTTATTTAGGATTTCAATGAATACATGTGATTGAGAAGGGGCACCTCGAGCGTTTGTCTGATACAATGCTTCTCTCTTATGGTCACATGCAGGTACTGCAGCATGGTCTTCATATGTAACAACCCACTAGAAAATACAAATTTATCACATCCTCAAAATGGTTACGTTTACGCTTGATTTAGATCTGGTCTTATCACGACTTCCTTTGAAGCCAACTTTGCTATTTTATCAGTCAATCTGTTTCTCTCGCCTCCCCTCCCATGTGGCCTGCAACCTTTATGACAGCTAATTTCATTGGGAGTTGTGCTGCTCTGAGTAATTCTACAACTAGGTTTTGGTGTGATATGGGTTTTCCTTAAGCTGTCTTGAAATCCCTCTCTTCCCACAATTTAGCGAAATCGTGCACCACCCCATATACATATTATGAGTCTGTGTATATGTTAATGGATATTCCTTTCACCAATTGGCATGCTCTAATTAATGCAAACAGCTCTGTCGCCTGTGCCGATTTATGGGAGAAATATAAATTGTACATGCTGTCTTTAGTTTGACATCTAACTCTGTATGTGTCTGTGCTAACCACAGAAGAGTCCATGACCTTCATAGATGCTGTTAGTTTCTCTTGACTGATTAAGTAGCAAAGTTAGCTTCAAAGGAAAGTAAGTAAGTGGTTCATAAGACCAGATCTAAATCAGGCTGAAGAAACCGTTTCTATGATGCAGAAAACTTTAGTAAAAGATAGTGGCGTAAAACTTTTACAGGCAAACCCATCCGAATCTGATATTCAACATTGGGCCTTGAATGAAGTGAAACCTGATCAGAGTAATTTGTTAAGAGACAAGCAGGGTCGTCTGGCCCTGCCCAAAATGGAATTACACCATCAAGTGTAACTGAACTCTCTTTTCTTTTGAGATACTAATGGGTAGACCTTTCCCGACCCCGTGGGTCAAAGGTCGCGCTGGCTTTCTCTCCACAGGTGACACGGAGGTGGTGATCGAGGAATACGTGGATTCCCTAATCAAAACATTGAATGGCATTAATGATAATATCTCACAGCCATAATAACCTAAATGTGAATTGTTATTAATATTACATTGTAACATTTATCACATTTAGTAGCACAAAACAAGAGAGCATATACGATTGTTTACATTTTCAGCGATAAAAATATTAATAATGAAAACAAATTGGCATCCAGAAAACTCACCGTGTAGAAGATGATCGTTTATTTCTGCCTTGGAGCAAATAAACTCTGAGTTGCTTCCCTCCTTTCACAGTCATGACATCACCAAACAAACCAACAAAAGATGCTGTGCGTGAATTCAAACAATCATGAGTCCAAAAACTCATTAAAGAGGGACAAAGACTTATTCAAATTTCTCCCTCCATCTTTCTCACGCTATCAATCAAATAAACAGACATCAATAAATACTGTATCAAGATCTTATACTGTATAAATATAGTCGGTCAGCTAGCTGTTGAATTATCTTTGTTTCACTGCAATATGTCATCATTATCACTCACCCTCATGTAGTTCCAAAACTATATTACATTATTCATCCGTGGCAATTAGACTTGTGGCTTCTACAGAAGCATCTATCATCGCTTAACAAACTCAGAGCTCATGGTAGGTCTAAAAGCTTTTACACTATCGCTAAAAATCATTTTGTGTGTTTGTGATTTTTATTTCCAGAAATGTAAGCGCAGCGTAGTTCTAGCGGGAAGACTAGCAGCTGCACATCATCGCACCATTAGCTGGGTAACTCCTAGCCAATCACATGTAAGCCATTGCTTTATAAGTCTGCTCACAATATCACATTGCTGTTTCAGTGTGCTAGCGCGGCAACCTCCACCACCCCACCACCACCTGTTGCGTCCCGTCCTGCACGGGGGTAGGCTCCTCGCCCTTGACTCTTATCTCCGGCAGGATATGACGGTTCAGAGTACAACTTCTTCGGATCACCAGACGGGGCTTACGCCAAAGAGAGAGACATTACATTTCTGTTTTATATTCATCAAATAAATGTCATCTTAAATTTCAACCAAGTCTGCAAGTCTTCCTGATACAACTCTACTGATGTGCTCTATCGTGGCAGTATCATCATGGTATGTGATGCTGTCAGAAATTAATATAATAGGACTGTCACATACAAAGGTACTTTAAATACCTTGGTATTACAATCAAGTTTGTGTCCAAAAAACTTTGCATTACCATGGTACCATGCTGATAACCATTGCTTTACAATTGTAGCCATCAATTTATGTTTAAAAGACTGTAACTGAGATTTAAGGTTGAAAAACAAGCAAAATAATCTTGAAATCCATTTTAAATATTAGAAGTAAAAGGTCTTTTAAAATCTTGGTTTTAGTTAACATTCATCATTGATTTATCTTATGCTTTTGGAGAGCCCACTAATAAGAATGGTACAGTGATCAATCCTATACAGTATAATAACTTTTTCTGCATCGATAGCCAAACTTTGCCATATTCTGAAATGACAGAATGCGTTTTAATTAATCTGGCACCATCAACATTAACACCCTGTACTTCTCTTTTGGTTTGGATTTTGAGTAGAGGGCAGGGCTGGACTGGTAATCTGGCATAACGGGCATTTTCCCGGTGGGCCGACTCACATTGGGGCCGATTAGGGGCGGACTAGCCATTGGGAGAACCGAGCGGAAACAGGCCGAATGAGCCACGATAAGATAAAATGAGCTGCCGCGTTATGCAGAACGGACAACAAAACGGTGCCGCGATATGCAGAAAAGGACAGCGAACCCCCACCCCGCCCCCACTCAACAACTTTTGGGCCAGTTGCAATGTAAAATCCTGGGTCGGTTCCTCTTCCCAGTCCAGCCCTGGTAGAGGGTATCTGATTTCATGACTGCATACATCACTCATTACTTCAGTGTGTTAATGTATGATAATAAAGTGCTGCGTTTGGGTTCATTCCTGATCTAGCATAATGGACCAAGTATGATCTGCCAGAGAGCTGATTTCTACAGTATTTGGAGATCTTTACTAGCTGAAATCCTTGAGCTTTATTAGTACTTCTGCCATATCACTAACTATATTATTGACCTGGCACTCCAGGATACCTCATAGTATACCTTGACATTACCATCATTATAGAGTGTACAAAACAGTGATATTTTGAATGGAATTTATTTGTATGAGTGAGAACAAGGACTATTTTATAGTTTAGTTTTTTCTAATTGGTATAGCACAAGCAAAAGAAACTTGAAATCTGTCACAGATGTAAGATAACCTATAAAGATCTTTTAAAAGATTGTTTAAACTAGGAGGTAATAAGAGGAAGAGAATCAATCACAGAGAGAAAGAGAAACAAACACAATCTACACCTTAACAGTCCAGTCCTTTTTTATTTTGCAAAACAAAAATTGGTTTATTTCTTAATATCATACGGACAGACAATACTGTGACATTACACCTGAACGTGATAATGTATCATTATCATACGGTCTGACTATCACATGTCCATTTTTCTCATAATTTATGGAGCTCCAATCAAACACATTTCCCTTCGGCGCACGTTCCATATTAAAATGTAATGGCATAATCTGGTCTCCTGAGAGAACATAATCCCACATGTTCACATCTGTCATTTCTCCTATAAAGCTCTGCTGAGCATCAAAACTGTCCAGTAACTTATCAGGGTCCTGGCCGAGCAGAACGGTGCCACCAGGATGGACTTGCTGTCCTTTTTTATACTCCTGGGATCCATTGTGACGTCCATCCACCCATAAGGCTGCAAGACCAGTCACTGAGTCCCAGGTGAAGCACAGGTGGGTCCAGAAGTTGGTGAGTGGTGGCAGTTGGAACAACACTCCATCTGAGCTAGATTGAATATAGAAGGATACGCGGCCATCTATCTCTTTCCAAACATTGAGCTCGTCATGGTCGCGTGTGCGATAGGCAAAGAGAATGACATCCCTCCCATCCTGTAGCTTCATCGCAACACGCATGCATAGTGTAAACGCAGAGAGACCCAGTGGTTTTATAGGAAAGAGTTTAACAAAGCTGGAATTGGATTTTCTTGGAAAGAGAAGCACTTTACCACCAAGACCCACTGCAGTGATGAAAAAAGTAATACTAATAAAACAAGCACAAATGCATAATCTAAAATAGACAAGCAACATTTATGTGTTTTTGATTTATTACTATAAAATGTGATACCTTCAGTACCTTCTCCGGTCAGAGAGAGCAGACAGAAATATAAAAACGCTGGTATCAGCATCTTGTTCCAAACATTGGCCCCATTCGCTTCCATTTTAAGTGCCTCGCTGTAACCTTGATATTTGCTTTTTTTTTTAAGAAAATAAAGGACAAGTCTGAATAGAGTTCAGATTGAGTTGCTTTAGCATGCAACTTCTTCATTGTTATTAAAGTTGCATTGCAAATAAATTACAAAATGTTGCAGTTGCACTTTATTTTACAGTTTGTGTACTTTCTGTATACTTACAGCGTACGTACCCGAGAAAGTAGTGAGTAATGTAAGGTAACTATATGTACTTAATATGAATTAAGGTTGTGTCAGGTTTAGTTGCTAGTAATTACTGTAGTTGTTGTAATTACATAGTACATACATGTAGAACAGTACCGTAAAATAAAGTGCTAAGGTTTCAGATCAGAGTACTTACCATGTACAACAGGTTGATTATCGGAGGTGTTCAGTTCAGATCAACTGTGAGAAAACGTTGCAAATGAAAAGATCTTGCTGATCTTGCTGAGTAGGTATCACTCACTGCTTTCTTCCTTTTCTACTGTAAAAACATCATATTGTAATGGAGATTTTTTTGAAGGAAGTGTGAGAGAACAGGAAATGTTTATGTGATACATCTGATATGAAGCAATAAGAACAATGTCTAAAAATATTACATATAACTGCATTGAGGAACAAGGGCCAGAATGTTTTTTGTAGCGGTTTATATATATTGATATTTGTTGCAAATAACTAAAACAATAACAGGAACTGTCTCCTTATGTTATCTGCTTAGAAACAGACATTTTGCTTAGTGATAATCAGGGGTGGAAAGAGTACTGAAAAATCATACTCAAGTATTGACCCTAACCCTAACCCTAACCCTAACCCTAACCCTAACCCTAACCCTAACCCTAACCCTAACCCTAACCCTAACCCTAACCCTAACCTAACCCTAACCCTAACCCTAACCCTAACTGTTACTTTCCCAAAAATGTAGTGTGAGTAAAAGTAGCTCTCCTAAAAACTACTCAAGTAAGAGTAAAAGAGTAGCTCATTTAAAAGTACTCATGAGTAGTGTGTATTTAGTACAGAGTTGCAAAACCAACGCCCCATTATAATGAACACTGTGTGCCAACTTTTAAATACATCACTTATCTATGATAAACACTACATTATTCTGATTACAAAAAAATAAAAGAGAGACACGATAACAGAAATGAAAAGTTTAAAAAGTTATTTTCAATACACAGATCACCATTTTAAATCATAATATTATGATTTAATACATAATATTTATGTGCATAAATCATGTTCAAACAATGCAAGGAATGCAATCAAAATCATCATATCAATTTTGAAGTCATGGATTAAACCACTGGAGTTGTATGTATTATTTTTATGCTGCTTTTATGTGCTTTTTGGAGCGTCAACATTTTGGCACCCTTCTCTAACATTGAATGGACCTACAGAGCTGAATTTTTCTTCTAAATTTTTGGTGTTCTGAGGAAAGAAAGTCATAGACAGATGGCATGAGTATGAGTAAATTAGAGAATTTTCACATGGGGGGCCACATTGTCCTCCTTTTGAGATAAAATGTTGATTTAGTTCTTGTATCTTTTAAGCCCATGCATTCTAATGCATGATGCACAATTTTCTGAGGTTTGTGACTGGTGGAATGTTCTGCTGAACTATTGCTCTGCAAATGTTGATACTTTTCAATCTTTATAAAGGCTAAGCATAATTATAAATTATTTTATCACATATAATTTCCTGGTAATTTATTATACCGATTAACACACTCTCTACATCAGGGGTCAGTTTTATTAAAAAACTTTTAATAATAACAAATTAATAAAAAAATAATAATATTATTATTATAAAAAAATGTCACTGTTTTATTCAATTACATTAATCCTTCCAAAGCTACTCAAGTTATTCAGCCAAAAGTAGTGAGTGGTTTTCTTATTAATGTTGTTTGATTAATAGCCTTTATATGACATAGCTTACAAGACAGTGCCCAATTTGGTTACATGCACATTTCAAGTCCAACATTTTGATGCAAATAAGTTTTTTGTCCCACTGTTTAAGTTCACTTTAGACATAAACGACTGTGTTTACTTTAAATCCTCACCAAGATGGGCATTGGCGGAATTATAAAGTGTATTTGATAATTTAGCCATGAACCACATTAGCGCTCAAACATTAGCCGTCTGTCAATCAAACAACATGCTGCTACAGACGTCAGGAAATTAAAAGTCAATCTTTTATATTTTATCTACATCAACCAACCAGTGGTGCTCTTGCTATTGTGATTGATGTAATAGACACCCCTGTTCTAGATGTAAAACATAGGCTAAAAATAGAAAACTAATCAAAAGTTTGATCGAGGACATCTCTCTTTTTTCCGATAAACATCTAGATCATTTTATTGCCCAGCCCTATTGATATCTTTGCATTACTCTCTCACAGCAGCCCAATAATCTCAGTGATAGATAGTTCAATTACAGCCTGCATTATAGACACACAGAATCAAGCAGAAATATGAAATTTACCTCGATATGTTTCTTCAAATTAGAGGCATGATTAATGCTGATATCTGGCTTGAGCAAGTTAAACTCACATGACAAGATCATGCAATTGGCAATTTTCACTGCGAAAATTCCCTTTCAGGTACAGCCGTGGTGTTCAGGTGTTGAACTGTGCTTGAGGCATCCTCCACATCCATAAGAGTTGGAGCCAGATCTGCAGCTGCCGTTCAAGTTTTTTACGTGTGATTTGATTTGACGAGAGTCACAAGACTCTCTCTAGCCAATCATGATGATAGATATAAATAAACTCAGCACAGAGAAGTAACAAACTCAGATGGTGGGAAAATAGTGCAGTAAAAGTACAGTTACAGCACTTAAAATATACTCAAGTAAAAGTAAAATTATAAAATTTTTAAACTACTTAAAAAAGTACAATTCTTGGGGAAAAGTAGTTAATTACAGTAACGTGAATATTTGTAATTTGTTACTTTACACACCTGGTAATAAGTAAAAATTCATTGTGTGTGTGTGAACACATCTGTGCAATGGTAATGTGATATCTGATAGTATCAGATGGTATATTGAAGCACCTTAAGAATACATAGTGGTTTATATATATCAGAATCTGAATAAGCTTTACTGGCAAGCATGCTTACACGACAAGGAATTTGTCTTGGTGACACAAGCTTCTAGAAGCTTTTAGTCAATTTATATAATTATAAATAGACTAAGCTGTGTATTGCACATACTTATTGCTCAATGGGGCAGTTTTAACTGTTCATGAGATGGATACTGTTCTCGTGTCTGACGGTTCTAGTGCTCAGTGCTCTGTAGCGCCGGCCAGAAGGCAACAGTTCAAAAAGGTAGTGGGCTCGGTGAGTGGGGTCCAGATTGATTTTGTCAACCCTTTTCCTCTCTCTGGAAGTGTACAGTTCTTGAGAGGAGAGCATGGGGTAAAATCTTCCAAGCAGAGTCAATGTGGGTATCCTAATTAAGGTCCTGTGGGATTGTAGGGCCCAGGAACCTGAATGATTCCACTGCTGCCACAGTGCTGTTCAGAATGGTGAGTGGGGTCAATGTTGGGGTGTTCCTCCTAATGTCCACTATCATCTCCACCTTTTTTGAGCATATTCAGCTCTAGGATGTTTTGACTGCACCAGACGGCCAGCTGTTCAACCTCCCTTCTGTATGCAGACTCATCATCATCCTGGATGCGGCTGATGACATTAGTGTCATCTGCAAACTTCAGGAGCTTGACAGAGGGGTCCTTGGCAGTGCAGTCATTTGTGTACAGGGAGAGGAGTAGTGTGGAGAGCACACATCCCTGGGGGGAACCAGTGCTGATGGTACAGGTGCTGAAAGTGAATTTCCCGAGTCTCACTAACTGCTGCCTATCTGTCAGAAAGCTGGTGATCTACTGACAGATAGAGGTGGGAACAGAGAGTTGGTTTAATTTAGTCCAGAGGATAGCTGGGATGATGGTGTTGAAAGTCAAACTGAAGTCCACAAAAAGGATCCTTGCATATGTCCCTGGTCTGTCCAGATGTTGCAGGATATGATGCAATCCCAAATTGACTGCATCATCCACAGACCTGTTTGCTCAATATGCATATAGAAGGGGATCCAGAAAGGGTCCAATGATGTCCTTCAGGTGGGCCAACACCAGTCTCACTTCATGATCACAGACGTCAGAGCGGCGTATCTGTAGTCATTAAGTCCTGTGATTTTGGGTTTCTTTGGGACAGGGATGATGGTGGAGTGTTTGAAGCAGCAGGGAACTTCACACTGCTCCAGATCTGTGTGAAGATGGGGGGCAGATGGTCAGCACAGGAATTTAGACAAGTGCGTGAAACACCATCTGGGCCCTGTGCTTTCCTTGTCTTTTGTTTCCGGAAGACCCGGAACATATCCTCTTCACAGATCTTAAGTGCAGGTTGAGGTGCAGGAGGGGGGTGGTTGCAAGGGGTGTTGATGTTTGTGTGAAGTGATGATCAGAGCTGGTGTGGGGTGTGAGACTGTGCTTTTCAAATCTACAATAAAACACATTCAGTTTGTCTGTTAGTTGTTGATTTCCAACTTTGTTGGGGGATGGTGTCTTGTAATTAGTAATGTCTTTCAGGCCTCTCCACACTGATGCAGGGTCTTATTAGTAGCATCTTTTAGCCACTCATGTTATGTGCCATCTGCATTTTGGCAGTTCACAGGTGAGATTGGCTCTGTGTGTGTGTGAGTGTGCGATCATGTATGTTGAAGAGCAGTATTGAACAAAAACAAATGTTACAGTATCCATTTTAATATTGTTTTTATATAAGACCCATTTTTGTATCAAGACCCATGTCTCTGACTCTTATCGGTGATACAAACCTGTGCATGCCTTTTGTAGGTGGTTTATTCTAAATCTTTGGGTGAAATTCCCAGGGTGGTGTAGTCGGAGTGTGAATGGTATTATCTTGTTTGTTTTCGTTGTAATTTACTAAAAGTAAAACCCCTTGTAAAACAAAAACAACAAAAGAATTGGAGAGCTCTGCGCCGAGACTGCCATCTGAAGCGCCATAATTGGTATATGATTACCATATTCATAAAGGATACTGTTGTATTTACATGGTGCTCCAATGTAACTCAAAGAACACCATAGATGGTACTGCAATAATACTTCGCTATATGATTACCATATTCATATACCACTGTATTATTATGGTGCTCCAGGTAATGGTCCAACAACCACTCCCTACTGAGTGACAGCTTAATTTGTTGGCTAAATTTGAAATCCTATTACCATTTTTTGTTCAGTGTCATATTTAACATAGTACATTTTTTTTTTAGATTTAACATTTAGAATTGTTTTGACATTATATTAGTGGGCGGCTGTGGCTCAGATGGTAGACACGAGTCGGCCACTAATCACAGAGTTGGTGGATCGATTCCCAGCCCGCATGACTCCACATGCCGAAGTGTTTTTGGGTAAGACACTGAACCCCAAGTTGCTCCCAATGGCAGGCTAGCACCTTGCATGGCAGCTCTGCCGTCATTGGTGAGTGAATGTGTGTGTGAATGGGTGAATGAGTTACTGAGGTTAAAAAAGGGCTATATAGAATATACATTAACTACATCAAAACCAGTGTGATACATCTTTGAAGACATATATTTTTTTTATCAACATCTATGTGAAATTGTATTTAAATATAACATAATATAAAATGTATATTAACATCAAATATGAGAATTACTATTTCCTATTACTCATAACCGCTCATTACAACTTGTGGTTAAAATTTATGAAACCAACATATTATTTTTCAACTAAACATCAAATAACTG
>NC_068317.1:30565980-30622213 GCF_025860055.1 Xyrauchen texanus
TACATCTTTACTATGTTTGAAATCAAAATCTATTCTACTGACTCTCATGAACGGCCGAATGTTATTGCGTGAATACACTGCAAGCTGGTTCAGTATCGGATGCTGCAAAGTAAAATGTGGATTATTTCCTCTTTCATGCCCCATTTAGACTAATGTGTGCATGAACTTTTGCTTTCGCAACACACCCTTCGCAGTAGTACCTTTCATTTGTTATGTTTGTTACATATTTTATGTTCTGTTTTGTGCAGGCATGTGTGTTTGTGTTGGTGTGTTTAGTTTTAGTGTTCCGTTTATGCTTAGAGTCTCCTTTTAATAGATTTAACATGTTCAATTATTGTGTATTTTCTTGGAAATTGTGATCTTGTGTAGGATTTCTCTAGCAAACCTCAGTCATGCAGACAGAACTATCTAAGAGCTGTTCTAGAAAGTTTGAAAGGGCATCTATAGCATCTGGAGCTTTTTACCGCAGAAATACATTTTTATGTATCCAAAGCGACTTACAGTGCACTTATTACAGGGACAATCACCCCGGAGCAACCTGGAGTTAAGTGCCTTGCTCAAGGACACAATGGTGGCTGTGGGGATCGAACCAGCAACCTTCTGATTACCAGTTTACCAGTTATGTGCTTTAGCCCACTACGCCACCACCACTCCATTTACTTCAATACTTTAACTTGGAAAGATTGAAATTTTGCATGCATGTTGTATTTGAGCTTTCTATTTAGGTCTTTCACAAAACATTTAGAGAAACTGTGGTACAAAAAGATTAAATGTGACTTGCTAATGGAACTGAAACAGAAGTTTGTGTCTGTTGATGAGGCGCTCTTTCACCACATTTCATAAATGGCATGTTGCTCAACAAGGCTAAACCTCCATAAAGACACTAAACTTTTTTCTTTACTTCTACTTTCAAATGATGTCAAATCTTGGTGTTGGTGATTCTCAGAAAATTTTATTGGTTTTATTAACTCTGTATGTCATAAACAGACTTTACACAGTTTGAGACAGATGTGTGTGTGTGTGTGACATAACAACTGAACATAATCATTTATCTTCCACAACTAGCACTCTTTCTTCTATCTCATATTCCATGGTTTTCCAATCAAACACATTTCCCTTTGGCACACTATCCTTTTTTAAATATAATGCCTTCATCTGCTCCTTTGAGAGAACATAATCCCACATGTTCACATCTGAGATATCACCTACAAAGCTCTGCTCAGAGTCAAACTTGCCCAGATAATTATCAGGGTCCTGGCCGAGCAGGACGGTGCCATCTTGCTAAATCCAGCTATTTTACCAGCAGAGTAACTAAACAGTTTGTCAAAGCTGAGTTATGAGTGAAATCTGGTCCCTTAAACAGTTAACTGTCCTGTGACTGACAGGTTTGCCTCACCTACACTCAGACACAGAGAAAGCCAGTTGCTGCATTTAAATATACAGCTTATTCTTTGTAGTTTTAAGGGAATTGATGGGCTATTCTTTCTCTCCCCATCATCTCACTAGGATGGAAGATCAGGACAGATTGAGTCAAGCGTCCAGCATTGCCACAGTGGCCTTTCTGCCAATCAGAGACAAGGTAGTCATATACACACAGAGAAGTATGTTGGATACATACTTAAAAGCACAATGATCAACACTGATTAATGTATATACTGTATGTTCAGTGTCATGAAAGGTGCAGACATTTGGAAAGAGGTGTCAAGCAGTAAAGAGAGAGACCCAAACTGCCTAGTGGTCATCAGACGATGGCTCTACACCCAAACGCAAATATTTAGGGCACTAAACTCTCTCTCTCTTTTTTGTTGTACATGTGGGAGACTGTCTGGCAGTAACAGCAGTATTGATATACATTACCAGCTAATAATAATGCATTCAAATGCATACAGTAGTTATGGTAATAAGTGATTTAATTGACTCCCCAAGCAAACAGGTTATTTCAGTCAACTAATGACATCTTAAAATAATAATAATAGGCTATACATTATTCTTCACACACATATGTAATCCATAACAATATTAAATCTAATGTAATCACATCCATCACTGTCTTTCTCTTTATAGGACAGCACTGGATTGAAGTTGTGGAAGTGAAGATGGTTTGTTCTCTGTAATTAATGCCTTTATTACTATAAATGTAAAAAAAAAAAATAATAATGTATGTAATAGGTTGTTCCTTTTCTTTTCTTGGACCAAAGAGCCACTGCACAGAACAGCCTTGCAACTGCATATAAATGCGCTAACAACCACTCCATATAGCAACACCCTGGAAACCATCAAGCACACCATAGCAACTGTCATAACTTGACAATGGCTAAGAAAATAATGGGAAATTTGTCCGTCCAACTCCACCATCATGCCAGCAAATATTGCATGAGCAAGCACCGTTCACATTTTCTTCAGAGAAACTAGTTTAAATAATCAATTTATGACTCAGTAACAATTTATTAAGAGGATTTGAAATATAAACATACTGTGGGGTACAAAAGTCTGAAACAAAGTGTAAATGTATTAATGATATAATTTATTGATATCATTAATATATTCATTTTTTTTTCAGTTATAGAAAATGTTCTAGTCATTTTAATATTTTATACTTTTGCTTATTGATAATATACAAGCATATTCATGTATCCACATTTATGTACTCAGAATATAATCATATACTTCATATTCGTGAAACCAGCTTATATGACATGATCATTGTATTAAGACTCCAGATGTCCATCCATCTATTCCTGAGTTTATGCATGTATGCTTAACAGACTAAAAGTCTCCCATGGTTCAGTGTATACGTTAGGAGACTATTCCATGTTTCTTTCCCATATCCTTATAAGGTTGCAACATTGCTGTATCAGCATTCACGTGGGAAATGGTGGAGCATTGAGTGCAGCAATGAATATACGATGGGGCACTTGGTATATGGGTAAGTTGCCCTTTTGACCTGATGAGAGCTTCAGAGCTGGTTGCAAAGCAAGCTAGTCACCATTGTAGTCAGCTAGTCACACTCGTGCACGCACACACACACACACACACACACACACACACACACACACACACACACACACACACACAGGATGCATGGCAGACATGTACGTGTGTGCAGTGTGCTGAGTGTGATATTTACTTGCTGAGAATGTATGTACGGATTTAGCAAGCTACTTAACCACAGTTGCCACACTTCAATAGGTCATAACAATATGACCTGACACCCTGAGTTACAACCCTGTCATTTGTACAGAATGTACTGTACCAAGAAACCTTAACTTTGGTCCTCATGAGAGTATAACTGCTCAACTCTCTGGCTCTACACACCTGTTTCCAGCTTTGAGGCCTCATCTCATTATCTGTACTTTAACTTCTTTCATTTATTTACTTTGTTCATTAGACAAAGACAAGGCGTTGTATTACTATTAGGTTAAATCAGAGGACTTAGTCCTTGGATATATATCCTTAAGATATATCTACTTTTATTTACATTTTATAATCAAATATATATTTTTCTGTATTATTGCATTTATTCTCATTATTTCATATTTTTATTCACTTCAATTTTAATTCTATAAAATAAATTTTGTTATTCTTTCTACAAATCATCTGATTTATTGAAATCATTTTCCATCTGCTAGATCTCACTGAAACACACAACAATCACGACTTTCATCACCATCTTTATCTGGATGTTCACTAGATACCGTTTTAGAGGAAAGAAAAAAACTGATTAATCAGATTATTATAATTTAGATGTAAAAGTTACAAAATGTATGAAATATGTGTATGAAACCAGTTTGCATACGAGTGGGAGAGAATGAAAGAAATAAAGAGCGAGATGTCGTTGAGAAATGAGAGTCTGTTTTATAGAGTCCAGAGAAACAGAAAGAGGAAAAAGAATGAGACGGATAATTTTATGCTTTCTTTCACAATGTGACTCAAACCTGACCTCAAACTATTAAACTGACCAATCAGCAGATGACCTTTAACCCCCAATATACAAACATGTCAGCCAATAATTCATATTACATTTCAAAAAGATGATTGATTGTGCATCTGTTTCTCCATCAGTTACTCTTGAGTTATCAGTTACTCGTCCACTCAAGAATTCAGCTCCAGAATGAAACATGTTAAACACTTCACACAGTTTAACCACTAAGAGGTCACAGAAGTACTGAAAGACAGTGGACAGGCTCATATAAAGGGAGAGGTGATGTAACATACATGTTGTTCAGGTATTCAAATAGATTCATCTAGTGCTGGAGTCTCTTGTTTGATCGAGTGTGTGTTGATAAAGTGATTTTTCAGGAGTCGCTCAAATGGAAGTTTCTTGAAGACAAGACTTGAGGAGAGTCAAGAGCACCGATATCAAAACTAACTCTAATAGAGAGACAGCTCTTCTTCAAGACACTCGACTCCTCATTTCTCACAAGAAAATGGAGAAAACATTCAAAAGAATAAAGGGAAGATTCTCCCTCCCTCTTTCTTTCTATTCTTATTTGTTTTGAACACACAATCACACACTTTACTTCAATACACTCAACCACACAGCACAATTTCACTCAATATCAAAGAACTACAATTCACTTCACAGTCAAACACTTCTTCCTCTCTCCATGGAAAGACACAAACTGAGGGGTTTTGAAGTGTCTCAGTAACCTGTAACATCTGCCTCCACTAATTATCCCTCATAATGAAGCTCATTAGTGGCTTGTACATCTGAAACAACACCAGCAGAGGGAGACAAAGAGAGAGAAAGTGCTGCTCCAAAACAGAAAATCCCTGTTGAATTACACAGAGATGGATCAGTAGTATTCAATAGTACACTTATCATATGACTTCAGAAGAAATGGATTTAATCACTGGAGTCGTGTGGATTACTTTTCTGCTGCCTTTATGGGATTTTTGGAACATCAAAGTTTTGGTCATCATTCACAAGCATTGTATGGACCAGCAGAGATGAAATATTCCTCTAGAAATCTCTGTCATTGTCTACATTCATTTCCATTTAATCCATGAACATTTATTATCTCTTCATGTCGTCTGTGGGGAATCTGGGTTCTCCATTGCGGACAGTGATCCAAACCAGTTTAACCATTTACCGTTACCTCAAGATTATATAAACACTCCAACATGTGAAAGAGAATATATAATATTGGGTCACTCAATGACACAATGTGCTTATTTGTCTGTTTTTCTCACAGTAATCCAGACTGTATAATGTCAGTGAGAGCTCTCTGAAGAAATCAACTCTATTAATTCTATTGATTGATGTCTGTTTTACTCAAAGAGGGTATTTCCAGAGAGAGTCACTTTGCATTGGCATCACACGCTTCAGTGATCAGAGAGTGTTTATAACTGTGAGTCAAACACTTTATAACACACGGCTGTTTTTCAAGATACAAAACCAACAAACACAAAAATGAATTTCTTCATCTTTATTTGGATTCTGGGAGCTTTTATTCCAGGTAAACATCAAATGAAATCTTCTCACTGATTTACTGATTTTTAAGACTTTCATATACAGTCAATTTAAAGATTTTCATCAAACGTTATTTTCTCCTGATCAGAATCCAGAGGAGTCACTGTAACTCAGACTGAAGTTGTGACTAAAACTGCAGGAGAAGAAGTCACTATAAAGTGTAAAACTGATTCTGGAATATATAGCGATGATTTAGCTTGGTATCAGCAGAAACCTGGAGAAGCTCCAAAACTCATCATATATGACATAAATTCTCGGTATGGTGATAGTTTTCAGCGATTCACTGGAAAAGGACAAAATGGTGGAACTGATTTCACTCTGACCATCAGTGGAGTCCAGACTGAAGATGCAGGACATTATTACTGTCTGTGTGTACCCAACATCAGTGGCTGGTACTTCACACAGTGAAAAAGAGTCGTACAAAAACCTCTGCCAGTCAGTCACACTGCACTGATACACTGACAGATACTGCAGCTGCTCACACACACACACACACACACACACACACACACACACACACACACACACACACACATGTTTGTGCTTCTATCATTATGAGGACTCTCCATAGACATAATGATTTTTATAATGCTAAAACTACATATTCTATCCCCTAAAACTAACCCTCATAGAAATCTTTTTATTTATTTTTTATTTATTTACTCTTTTACCGTTTTATTTAATTGTGCTTTAATAATATTGTTTTAGTAATATTGTGTTATTGTTTATGATATTAATGTTCAGCACTTTGGTCAACATTGTAGTTTTTAAAGAACTTTATAAATAAGCTTGAACATGAAATTGTTTGTTTTTAAACACGATTAACAATCATATATTATCTAATTACACAATGATGATTAATCGACATTATAGACATTATAATTTTATCGTCTGTTAATGCTTGATCTTCTGTAAAGCTGTTTTGAAACGACGTGTGTTGTGAAAGGCGCTATACAAATCAAATTGAATTGAATGAACTGAGATCCATGATCTGAAATGAGTTATTTCGGGTTACCCTCAAGGCTGAACACAGTTGCGAGAAATTGAGTGACTGTTTTAGAGGTTACCTGGGTCATAAAACAATCTCAGGCCACTTACTAAAATAATCCACTAAGGTCACAGCAAAACAGCAAAACCCACGATATCGGTGGCAAGTTTCTCCCAAGCCCCATTTGGAAGGAGTACAGACTGGAGTGGTGGTGTGCGAACGACCGCTGACTTGTCATGTGATTGGCATGTGATGCCTGACTTGATGGCAGTCTTAACATGGGCGTCCACCATTATAGTTCTCTGAGTCTCTGCTTGGTTCTCACTATACCTTGGTGTGTATCATGAGCCAAGGCAATGAACTGCGATCTCAACGTCTCTGGTACTAACAGTCTGTGTGTACCTCTTACCACACAATCATCCTGAAGAGAGAACTCATGTTGAAGTCTGTAGTATGGCAGTAGGTCAGCACATAGACCCTTGGAAGATTTTGGCCATCTGGTTGTCAGTAACTCATGTAACTTATGATGAATTGGGCAGGCAGCACATGCTTGTTGTATTCATCAGCTGATACAGCTGTGAGGGTTGAAGTAAGCACAACCACTTCCATGTCATCCTCCAGCCCAGACTCACTACCCTGTAATGGTAAATGACACAATCAGCTGTAACATAGTCATGTCCAGGTTTGTACTTGATGTCGTAGTCAAACGTCATTAGTCTAGCTGACCACCGAGCAATCCGAAGTCCTTTAAGGCCTTTAAATATGGTCGACATCAGTCTCTAAAAGCAACTTGGCCCTGACGCCAGTCCATATGGTACTCTTTTGTAACGGAATAAGCCTTCATGAGTAATGAATGAACTGCGGCTATCTTCATGAACCAATACTTGGTGATAGGCGCTTTGAAGGTCCATTGTTGAAAAAACTGTTGACCCCCTCATTTCTGTGAACATTTCTTCCATGTGAGGAAGTGGAAAACTGTCCACCACTACTGCTCTATTTGGATCTCACAAATCCACACAAAGTCGTTTGTTACCGTTTTTTTTCTTAGTGACAACAATCGGTGAGACCCATTCCGACGATTCAATCGGTTCAATCATGTCCTGTTGTATGAGATGTTTTAGCTCTTGTGATACAGCTTCACGCATTGCAAACAGAAGATGACGTAACTTCTGCTGTACCGGTTTCACGTCAGCACGGACTTTGAATAAGTGTGTGAATCCTTTTGCACGACCCAATTTCTCAGGTTCCATACGTGTGTCAGATGTATTTATTGTGCAGCACGGCGATGTAACAATACGGCCATCTAACAGCTGCAGTTCTAGGGCCGCAAACATGTCTCGTCCTATCACAGCGGTGTCTGTATTTACTACAAACAGTTCTGTTGTAGTACATCGATTACCGTATGCAATCTCAGCTTCCAAGCATCCCTTTACAGGTATGACATCACCACCATAGCTCACTAAATGTGTCTTTGGTTTTGAGAGAGTAGCAGTAGGGAAATACTGTGTGCACACTGACATTGGAACGATTGATACAGTTGAGCCCGTATTCAGCATTAACTTAACATTCTGCATTGAACCACACGTGCTGATTTGAACAGTACACATTATCTTTCTTGAATCACGATCTTCATCAACACAACAACAATGATATTCATCACCTTCTTCATCTTGACTCTCACATCATTTGCTCGAGGTTTGTCAAATACAACTTTTATAATTAGAAGGTCACAGTCACTCAGAGTCCCTCAATAACAGCAGCTCAACCAGGACAAGAAGTCCAATAAACTGTGAAACCAGCAGTGATGTGTGTGATGGTGATTATTTAGCCTAAAACTTACAGAAATGAGGGTGAGTAAATTATGACAGAATTAACATTTTTGGGTGAACTATCCCTTTAAACCTTCCATAGCACGAACAACATAATGAGAGACTTTGAGTGTGTGTTTGCTATTAGACAAACCATCTAATGCTGTGTAACCAGAATAGGTATGCTATGCCTTTAAGTGGGTACGTGATGTGATAGGGCCGGCCACGGTTAAAGTCTCGCGGGTGTCAATGAAACCGTGTTTGTTCTCATTCTCTGCTCAATGAACGTGGGTGCGTGTAGCTTCTCCTATACTGGCGCGTTGGAAGAACTGCTTGCGTGTTACTGCTGTGCCCGACAATTCAGCGTGAGTAAACAAGTTTTATTGGAGTCGCTCGTAATAGGAGATATGTTAGTATTATATGCCCGAAAATGTGTTTTAGGTTTATTTCTGCATTAATGATCTGTTGACCTGGGAACGCAGTGTGCGTGTCACTCTGCGTTTGGGTTCGGTTACACGTAAGTTTGTTTTAGAACTTTTCCTGTGCTGATGACCGGTTGATTGGAGAACGCCGTTTGCGCGCAACTCTGCGGTTGGGTTCGGCAGCTGGATGTGAGTGTATTGTTAAGTTTATGTACGATTTATGCAAAAGGTGGTGTTAAAGATTTAGAATGTGTATTTTAGGATCACTTGTGTCTATACTCTGCCGAGTTGCGAGGGCCAGCAGTTGCGGACGTTTGTATTGAACAGACTGACGTTACTGATCCATTTTTGTCTTTCCGTGAGACTGTTATGTCTCAGTCACCCCTGTGAACATAGCGGATTGAGTATGTGAGTATTTTATATGTTTGTTTTTAAGTGTAGAATATGTTGATTCTTTTATTATGTGTAATAAAAGTGTGAATTGGTTTTAATTATAGGTTTCAAGACCTTCGTCGGGCAGTGGCCATCGTTTCTTTTCCATTGAAAATTAGATAAATTTGTGTTCTGTTTACCTTTTGTTAATCTAATCGTCATTTCATCCTTTTTTTGTGTTCTTTGTGGTGTTCATTGTTTGAAATCTTTCTGTTTTATTGATTGGGGTATAACTGTATGGGAGGTCTTATTGCTTTACGTGTTTTACTTGTGGTTTGATTTGGTCTTGATTTTTATCTGGTTTTGATTTTTGCTTCCTCCCATGTGGTGTGTTCTCCAGTTTATGATTCTAGTTTGATTTGGTTTACTTTCAGTGTCATGTCTATTGTTGTTTTCTTATATAATATAATTTAAATTTATAATTTGTCAGCTCGATCAATTTGAGTTATAGATTCATTATTTGTTTTTCTTTAATTATTTGTATTTCTTTACTGAACCAATTCTGATTTGTTTGGAGCATTGTTTTCATTTTACTTTGTTCTTTTGCTTAATGTTTTCTTAAATTGAGTTGAATTGTGGGGTTTTGGTTCGTTCTATTTTTTCGTTTTGAAATCTCCTCTAACTAACATTGCTGCTACTCAGGTTATTTTCTCAACCATCATATCTGTGGAGAAGGCTCGTATCTGTCATAGTTAATAAATTATCAACTTTTGTACTCCGGCTTCCAGTTCATTCATTTGAACCTCCTGTGTTAGATAATAGCATTATTAGGGTCCCCCCATCCCAGGAAAGTGGGGGTGGCATAGTTAAATTAGTCAACATCTACCACTGTTAGGTTGCGCAGGTCACATACTTGGCGTAGTTGGCAGGGTCTTCATGAGGAAGCCTGAGTGCAAATAGTTTATTGTTCTAAAGTGTGTATTTGGTGTGGTGGGAAAAGAAACGGTGGTTGCAACAGACCAAATACTTTTCGTTACGAGCTGGTGATTCTCATCTTTCGTTGGCTGTCTTCTGGGGTGTTTTCTTTTTGTGTGTGTTACAGGTTGCATTATGGAGGAACAACTTAAAGTCTTGGCCGAATTGGTACAACAATTGCAGGCAGATAACCAGCAACTTCGGGAAGAACTCGTCAGGGGCCCTGTTAACGTTGTTGGTGATGGGGCACAATCTGCTAGCCCAAGACGTGAGGTTGATGCCCGCTCATTCGTTAATGTTCCTGCATCCGAACGTTATGTTTATGTTCCACGTGAAAGAAAATGTCCCAGGTTCTCTGGTAGAAGGTCTATTGATTTGTTGACTGTAGAAGATTGGGTAGAAGAAGTACGTAGGTCTTTGATAGTTCGTCCAGTCCCGGTGGCTGAGAAAGCTTTGTTTGTTTATGATCTTTTAGATGGAGAAGCTAAGGCTGAAGTGAAGTTTCACCCGTCCAGTGATAGGGATGATCCTGAAAAAATCTTTGCAATCTTACTTGATATGTATGGTTGTTCTCAGTCATTGGTTGGGTTGCAGAAGCAGTTTTTTCAACGTCGCCAGCTGGAGGGAGAGTCGCTGCGTGAATACTCTCATGCCCTCATGGCCCTAATGGAGGCAATGAAAAGCAAGAACTTGTCAGGTATTTGCAACCCAGACCACACCTTACGTGATCAGTTTATTGAACATATGCGTGATAATATCCTTCGTAGGGAGTTGAAGCGACAGGTGCGGTTAAACGCTGAGATGTCATTCCTGGAGGTTCGTTTTGAGGCCATACGGTGGGCAGACGAGGGAGAAACCCCTAGTGTGAGACCTCGAGCTCATTTTTGTGCTGCAGACGTTCAGGTGGTGGGTACATGATAGATCTAATAGCCCCTTCCCGAATCCTCTAAGGAATTGGGCGAGCTTAAAGATTGTCTCCGTCAACAACAGGCACAGCTAGATGCTATTTTGAAGCACTTGAGTATAAATTCCACAGATACTGCAGGGGGTGTTGTTGGCTCCCGTCCGGGGTCTGCCCGTTTTCGAGCCGATGGTAAGCCAATCTGCATGCGTTGCAATAAGGTTGGTCATATTGCAAGGTTCTGCAGATCTGACTTGGCAGGCATGCACATGAATTTGAGGGAGGGGGTAGGAACTGGCCAGGGACAGTCAGCTCAGGTGCAGGTTGAAATGGTTGTACAGGAAACCCCGGTGCAGCCGGGAAACTAGCACCCTCTGGTGTTGGGAGCCTGGCATCAGAGGGGGGGGGGTTTTTGGCTCTCAAGGGGCATTGGAGGAAGGTGTGACCCAACTTATTGGCCAGTGCCCTATAGTGGAAGTCTGTTTTGGGGGCGTGAAAACTCCCTGCTTACTGGACACTGGATCTATGGTATCAATGGTCACTGAGAGTTTTTTTGAGTCCGCTTTTCCGTTGCATATTAGGGAGTGTTTGAAACCTTGTAGCTGGTTGCGGTTGAAGGCTGCTAATGGGCTGGACATTCCTTATTGTGGCTACTTAGAGCTAGAAGTCGAGGTCTTGGGTAAAACCCTCCCTAAAATGGGGGTACTAATTATGAGGGATCCACTAGATCCTCTTATACGGCAACAAAAGCTTGTAGTCCCAGGTCTTTTGGGCATGAATATTTTGAACTGTTGCTATCAAGAGCTTTTCTGTCAACACGAAGAGCGCTTATTTTCCTCCCTCACGGTTAAGCAGGCAGGGAAGGAGTGGAAGCAGGCCCTCTTAGAGTGCCAAAGTTTGGCTCTCACTGCTGAGTCTGGGTTAGTGGGGAAGGCAGTTGTAAGAGCAGGATCAGCCATACGAGTGCCCGCGGGTTCCCTTCAATGGGTTCCTACAACTGGTTGTCAAGGTATGGCTCGTGTTATTACTTCTGTGTTCTTGGAGCCCCCAATAGGTGAGGAAGGTGTATTACCTGCGAATATACTTATTTCAAAGTGTCTTTTACCAGTAGAGCAGGGTGTAGTTCATGTACCTGTAGTAAATCTGGGAGAGAAAGATCAATGGCTTAGGCCAAAAACTCTTTTAGGCCAGCTGTATATGGTTAATCGGCAGTCGGCTCTAGACACTGAATTAGAGGAGAGTGTGGATAGTCGGGGGTTTGTGAGTTGTAATCAGGTCATGGAGGCAAGTAGTGGGCCGTCCTTGGACCTCATTGAGGCATCGTGGCCCTCGTTATCTGCTGCCCAGTCTCAACAGGCCGAATGCCTTTTGACCCGTTTTAGTTCCGTGTTTAGTAGGAAAGAGGGGGACTTGGGGTGTACTCACCTAGTCCAACATGAGATACCAGTGTCAGATAATGCTCCTGTTCATCAGCGTTATCGGCGGTTGCCCCCCTCCCAGTATGAGCAAGTAAAAACTCATATTTTTGAACTGCTTGAACAGGGTATAGTTCGGCCTAGTTGTAGTCCCTACTCTTCACCGATTGTGGTGGTACAAAAGAAAGATGGGAGTATCCGTCTCTGTGTTGATTACCGCCAACTCAATGCAAAAACACGGAAAGATGCTTACCCACTTCCAAGGATTGAGGAATCGCTTGATGCGCTAACGGGTGCTAAGTGGTTTTCTACTCTTGACTTGGCTAGTGGGTACAATCAAGTTCCAGTGGTTGAACGGGATAAGGAGAAGACCGCTTTCTGCACTCCTTTTGGCCTTTTTGAATACAATCGGATGCCTTTTGGATTGTGCAATGCACCTAGTACTTTCCAGAGGCTTATGGAGAGGATTTTTGGTGATCAACGTTTCCAGTCCCTGCTCTTATACTTGGATGACATTGTCATCTTTTCTGGTTCCTTCGAACAACATCTTCAACGGTTGGAGATGGTTTTGGGTCGTCTTCAACATAATAATTTGAAATTGAAGTTCCAAAAATGCCATTTTTTCCAAAAAAAGGTTAAGTATCTTGGTCACATAATTTCCTCCCATGGAGTGTCCACCGACCCAGAGAAAATTAGCGCTGTAGCCAACTGGAAGCGACCTAGTAACCTTTTGGAGTTACGCTCCTTTCTGGGTTTTGCATCATATTACCGAAGGTTTGTAGAGGGGTTTGCTCGATATGCAGCACCTCTACACAGAGTAGTGGGGGAGCTCCAAGGTAAGGGGAGGAAGCGGGGTTCAGGCACTAATATTCTGCTGGAAGGACGATGGACAGAAGTGGTGGAGAATGCCTTTGTGGCTTTGAAGAAGTCATTGGTAGAGGCCCCAGTTTTAGGCTATGCTGATTTCTCGAAGCCATTTGTGTTGGAGATAGATGCTAGTCAGGTTGGCCTTGGTGCAGTATTATCTCAAGAGCAGGAGGGTCAGCGGAGGCCTATCGCTTATGCCAGTCGGGGCTTCCGCCCTACAGAAAGAAACATGTCAAACTACAGTTCAATGAAGCTGGAGCTCTTGGCCCTTAAGTGGGCCGTCTCCGAGAAGTTTCGGGAATACTTGTTGGGTGTCAAGTTTGTGGTGTTCACGGATAATAATCCCTTGAGCTATCTGCAGACTGCCAAGTTGGCTGCCGTAGAACAGCGGTGGGTGTCACAGTTGGCTTTGTTTGACTTTGAGCTGAAATATCGTCCGGGTACAGCCAATCGCAATGCGGATGCACTCTCCCGCCTGCCTGTAAATTCAGTTTCTAATGGGGTTAGGGAAATTGCTTCTGGTATAACTCTGCCTCAGGAACTTTCACTAGTTCAAGGTTTAAGTTCTGTTTCTGCCTGTACTTTAGCTTCAGAAATAGCAGCTGTGCCCTCCCGGGGGAAGGCAGATATGCAAGCTCTTCAGGCGGCAGACATCCATATTGCTGCATTTTTGAAATATTGGCGAAGGGGAGTGGCCCCTACTCGTTATGAAAGGGCTAGGGAGTCCAGGGAAGTGCTGGAGTTCGTTCGCCAGTGGAAACGTGTTCGACAGGAAGATGGAGTTTTGTATAGGGAAGTCTTCCTGGCTCCAGGAAAGGTTCGAGTGCTTCAGGTTTTATTGCCGGGGGTTTTAAGGAAGGAAGTTTTGCAGGGTCTTCATGACCATCACGGCCATCAAGGCATAGAGAGGACAACCGCTTTGGTGAGGGAGAGATGTTTCTGGCCCAATCTGCGCCACGATGTAGAGCAATGGTGTATCAAGTGCAAGCGTTGTGTGGTCTCTAAGGCTTTACGCCCTAAAGTCCGTACAACCATGGGACATTTGATGGCTTCAAGGCCCTTGGAAATTCTCGCGATTGATTTTACACTCTTAGAGCGGGCAAGTAATGGATGTGAGAATGTGCTTGTAGTTACTGATGTGTTTTCTAAGTTAACTCAAGCTTACCCAACTCGAGATCAAAAGGCGAGTACTGTGGCCCGCATCCTGACAGAGAGGTGGTTCTATGTGTATGGCGTGCCAAAACGCATCCATTCAGACCAGGGGCGGAATTTTGAAGGGGAATTGCTCAAGCGACTGTGCCACCTTTATGGGGTTCAGAAGAGTAGGACTACAGCATATCATCCCGAGGGAAATGGGCAGTGCGAAAGGTTTAATCGCACTCTGCATGATCTATTGCGCACCTTGCCCATCGAAAAGAAAAGGGTATGGCCTCAGTCTTTACCACAGTTACTCTTTGCCTATAATACCTGTGCCCATCAATCCACTGGCTACTCCCCCTACGAGCTTATGTTTGGCCAGAAGCCAAAGCTGCCTGTGGATGCACTTTTAGGGATGGAGGAAGGGAGTATGCCGGTGACTGCCCAAGATTGGGTGGTGAGTCATCGGGACCATTTGGCCTCTGTGTATGTTAAGGCTAGGGAGCAGCTGGGAGTGGCAGCAGCCCAGCGAGCACGTCATCATCCAGAGTCTGTACCTATTTTGCCAGTTGGAACTCTGGTTCTGTGTAAAAATCATTTTCCTGGTCGGCATAAGATTCAAGATGTGTGGGGCTCCAAGGTATATGAGGTGGTAGAGTGTTTGGATGGGGTGGGCACTGTGTATAAGGTAAGACAGCAAGACACTGTGGGGCACATGAAGAATGTCCACCGCTCGGATTTGCGAGAGCTTCCTGATGGGTATTTACCCTTGGATAAAGGTGAGGTTGAGGCAAATTGTCATCCACCGGCAGGATTCCTGCCAGAGTATGGTCATCGGAGGCAATTAGCTGAGGAAGAGGAAGTGTCAGAGGAGGAGACTGTGGTTCTACATGTAGCCCAGGAGGGAGGTCCAGCAACAGTCAGGGAAGATTCGGGTGAGCGGGAGTTAGACCGGTGGTTAACTGAACAAGTTATTGATCCCCCGGATTTCCAGTGTCCAGTGGAGCAGGTACTTCATTCCCCAGACTCCCTTGAGCCAGTTCCTGGCCCTCACGATCATTTAGAATGGGAATTTGAGCCAGAGCGGGCAGAACTCGGTTTACGTCGGTCGGTTAGAACGAGGGCTGGCCAGCATTCAAATTTATTTAATCTGCCGAGGCCGGTACGATTCTCGGAGGATCAAGTTCCCCTAAATTCAGCCTCCGTACATTGCCTCTATGTCCCTTTTAGACCTTGGGATTAGGATGGGTATGATGGGGATAAGTGTTGTCACCGGGACGGTGACCTTTGAAAGAGGGGGTGGATGTAACCAGAATAGGTATGCTATGCCTTTAAGTGGGTACGTGATGTGATAGGGCCGGCCACGGTTAAAGTCTCGCGGGTGTCAATGAAACCGTGTTTGTTCTCATTCTCTGCTCAATGAACGTGGGTGCGTGTAGCTTCTCCTATACTGGCGCGTTGGAAGAACTGCTTGCGTGTTACTGCTGTGCCCGACAATTCAGCGTGAGTAAACAAGTTTTATTGGAGTCGCTCGTAATAGGAGATATGTTAGTATTATATGCCCGAAAATGTGTTTTAGGTTTATTTCTGCATTAATGATCTGTTGACCTGGGAACGCAGTGTGCGTGTCACTCTGCGTTTGGGTTCGATTAGCGTAAGTTTGTTTTAGAACTTTTCCTGTGCTGATGACCGGTTGATTGGAGAACGCCGTTCTGCGCGCAACTCTCGCGGTTGGGTTCGGCAGCTGGATGTGAGTGTATGGTTAAGTTTATGTACGATTTATGCAAAAGGTGGTGCTAAAGATTTAGAATGTGTATTTTAGGATCACTTGTGTCTATATTCTGCCGAGTTGCGAGGGCCAGCAGTTGCGGACGTTTGTATTGAACAGACTGCGTTACGATCCATTTTTGTCTTTCCGTGAGACTGTTATGTCTCAGTCACCCCTGTGAACATAGCGGATTGAGTATGTGAGTATTTTATATGTTTGTTTTTAAGTGTAGAATATGTTGATTCTTTTATTATGTGTAATAAAAGTGTGAATTGGTTTTAATTATAGGTTTCAAGACCTTCGTCGGGCAGTGGCCATCGTTTCTTTTTCCATTGAAAATTAGATAAATTTGTGTTCTGTTTACCTTTTGTTAATCTAATCGTCATTTCATCCTTTTTTTGTGTTCTTTGTGGTGTTCATTGTTTGAAATCTTTCTGTTTTATTGATTGGGGTATAACTGTATGGGAGGTCTTATTGCTTTGCGTGTTTTACTTGTGGTTTGATTTGGTCTTGATTTTTATCTGGTTTTGATTTTTGCTTCCTCCCATGTGGTGTGTTCTCCAGTTTATGATTCTAGTTTGATTTGGTTTACTTTCAGTGTCATGTCTATTGTTGTTTTCTTATATAATATAATTTAAATTTATAATTTGTCAGCTCGATCAATTTGAGTTATAGATTCATTATTTGTTTTTCTTTAATTATTTGTATTTCTTTACTGAACCAATTCTGATTTGTTTGGAGCATTGTTTTCATTTTACTTTGTTCTTTTTGCTTAATGTTTTCTTAAATTGAGTTGAATTGTGGGGTTTTGGTTCGTTCTATTTTTTCGTTTTGAAATCTCCTCTAACTAACATTGCTGCTACTCAGGTTATTTTCTCAACCATCATATCTGTGGAGAAGGCTCGTATCTGTCATAGTTAATAAATTATCAACTTTTGTACTCCGGCTTCCAGTTCATTCATTTGAACCTCCTGTGTTAGATAATAGCATTATTAGGGTCCCCCCATCCCAGGAAAGTGGGGGTGGCATAGTTAAATTAGTCAACACCTACCACTGTTAGGTTGCGCAGGTCACAGATGTTTGAACAGACCATAATATGATCAGATGTCACAACAGGTGCTCTCCACCATTACAAAATCTGTCCAACCTTGTGGACCTACAGTACAGAAAAAAGTCTTCATCTCGTGTTACAGATGAGCTGGTGCAGTTTATTAGTTGCATATGTTTTATGAAGATGTCACTTAAATAACTTCATAACTGTCAAACGACTCAATAGAGCAGAAGTGAAACTGGTGTGTTCCAGTTCAGATCATTGAACCAATCAAACAGTGAATCTGAGAGTGTGAGGTGAAAATCACATTTGCATTGTCAGAGTTGAATGATTGTGTTTCTCTCAGAATAGAGCAGCTCTGTCTCCAGTGAACATGTTCAAAACACAATTTTACTAGTTTAGTTTTACCAGCAATCGCACCTTTTCAGAACTGTCCCATAATTCAAACGTTTCTCTGTTCGTAAAAGACACTTTGGTTAAAGGTCCTAAATGGTGACTGAAGTGTTTTAATAATATTGTGTTATTGTTTATGATATTAATATTCAGCACTTTGGTCAACATTGTAGTCTTTAAAGTGCTTCATAAATAATCTTGAACTTGAATATTGTTTAATATGTTTTTACTTACAGTTTTAATTACAGGGACACTAGGGGTGTCCTCAAAAAACATATTTATAGCATAATAACCTCATAATTACTAGATTGATTCATAAAGTCTCTGCAGGTGTTTTCATGGTTCATTGAGTGAAGTTTATTTATAAAGTGTGTGAACTGAACTGGCAAATGACCCAAATAATGTGAATAAATCAACTTTTCAAATACAAAAGACAGAAACTTTACTGAATATTATTTCATTTATTGAATTTTGACAAGAGAAAACAGCAGAAGAACAAAAGCACACATATACTTGTCTGAATAGAAGTCACTGTTAGTCTCCATGTGAGACATGAGTGAGAAGAGCAGAAGAGAATCAGAGGATCTACTCAGAACACTGATCTCTCCTCACTTCTCTAATGACTGACGTCTGGCCTTGCCGTGTGGCCTCACAGCTCACTGTGACCACCTTCATCCACTCGTCCTGAGAGAGAGTCAGACTGCTGCTCCAGCTGTACAGACCGTTCTCCTGCAGGACCCCAGCACTGCTCTTCTCAGTCCTGCTGCTCCCGTCCACCTTCCAGTTCAGGCTCCAGTCTGAGGGGAAGCCCTTGTTGGCCACACACATCAGTGTTGCTGTGTTCTTTGTGGAAATCTCTTCACTGGAGGGCAGCAGGACGCTCACGGCAGGACCAGTGTTGCCTGACAAATACACAAAAGACAAATTAGAAAACTGAAAAGATTTCTCACTCCAGCTCAAAACTAAATAAGTTACATTGATAGATATTTTTGTAATGACAGAGTACTTAATAATAAATGTCAGTTTGACGGTCGGATCAATAAATTTGTATGTTTGCAGATAGATTTACACAAAAGTTGAAGAATGTTTTTCCGTCATATATTTCTCTTTACATTAAGAAACAATGAAAAAGAAAATCGCCCGACCTCAACAGTACCACACAAAATATTCTGAACAATAATGAACTTTTAACAGATAGTTTGATGGAAATTAGTAATACTTTATATCTTCCATATTACATTAATAAACATTTCATATTGAAGGAGCATTTTTATGAACTCTTGATAATGTGAGAAATTTAAATCATGAACAGCAACAAAAACTGAATCACATCTCACTTCTGTACGAGCAACAAATTCACCAATAAATTACACAAAGTGTCTTAAAATTTCACATTAATATCCTGAAAACAGACAAATTATTCAATGAGTCTAATCAGGTATTGCAAAAATAATTATAAATAAAAAAATCACAAAATTAGGGAGTTTTTTGCTACATTTTCTGGTTTAGTCACAAGTTGGAAACAAAAAAATATTTCACCAAAACAATTTAAAAAAGTGAGACAAATCCCTCAAATCATAGTGTTACAATCATACATAAAACACACATTCAACATTATTATAAACACACATTCAACATTATTATAAAACACACATTCAACATTATTATAAAACACACATTCAACATTATTATAAAACACACATTCAACATTATTATAAACACACATTCAACATTATTATAAAACACACATTCAACATTATTATAAACACACATTCAACATTATTATAAACACACATTCAACATTATTATAAAACACACATTCAACATTATTATAAACACACATTCAACATTATTATAAAACATATGAAACATTAAAAGGATGATTTGATGATTTACTTACTGCCAACATCCAGTCTGGTGCAGCTGCGAAAGTGTACCACAGTGATACAAACTAATAGAACAGCTGCACAAAAACCTCTGAAGCTTCACTAACTGCACTTTAAACACATGATCACAAACACATCTTTACACAACACACATACAAACACACTTTCACTTCTTACTGTCATTAACAACTCATTCAAAAGTGCAACATTGCATTATAACATATATATTACATTGCAATAAACAGTTTTTATCACTCCACTGACTCTATAACTCATTTGATTTAGTTTGATCTCCTGAATGCTCGTGAAATATCCACAATGAGGAAAAATCCAGAGAAGTTCCACTGATTGAAATGTATTTAATAAATCAGAAATAAAGATGTCAATAATTTGTGTATTTTCATGTATGAATTGTTTGTCATTGCTGCTGTTCTCCTGTAACAGTCACATTTGCTGGTGAGAGGAAACAGTTTTGAATGTCCGCCCCTCTGATTAAAGCACAATATCAGACTGTCTGTTAGTCAGGACTGTCAAACCAACATCACTGTTCCTTCAGTTCTCACTCATTCACAGTAAAGATGACAGCACACTCTCATTATCTGCTCTCTTCTGCTTTTCACTGCTGGTGAGAATCTATTTCAGTGCTAATAGTCTCTATATTTTACACATTCAAACTAACATGAATTGTACTTGAGAATATTTTCATCTTCAGGTGTCAAATAACTATTTTTGAGATAGTAAAAACTTCTGTGTTTATTGTGTCATGTGTTTCAGAGTGTGATGGACAGATCACAGTCACTCAGAGTCCCTCAATAACAGCTCAACCAGGACAACAAGTTCAAATAAACTGTAAAACCAGCAGTGATGTTTACTGGGATAGTACTTATGGCTCCCGCTTAGCCTGGTACTTACAGAAACCTGGAGAAGCTCCTAAACTCCTCATTTATCTGACTGATAAACTGCAGTCAGGAACTCCATCACGATTCAGTGGCAGTGGATCTAAAATTGATTTCAGTCTGACCATCAGTGGAGTCCAGACTGAAGATGCAGGACATTATTACTGTCAGAGTTATCATTACATCAGTGGTCGTGTGTTCACACAGTGATAAAGAGTCATACAAAAACCTCTGTCAGTCACACTGCACTGATACACTGACAGATACTGCAGCTGCTCACACACACACACACACACACACACACACACACACACACACACACACACACACACAGAGAGAAACTGAGGAGTTCAACTCGTATTTGCATCTTTCATAAATATTTCATTTAATATCTTTAAATACGTCAATTTAAAAAAATATTCCCTTCTGTCACTCTCACACAGTACAAAAACTTCACCAAACTGAATTTCAGTCCCGTACAAATATAAAGACATACAGCACCCTAAATGTCTAACAGAGCTGCACTAATGAACATTCCCACACTCTGTTAAGTGAGCGTCTCTTTAGACTTAAGCGGTCTCGTTTCTAGTTAGGCTGCATTAGTCGTGTCATACAGTACATGGGACAAAACAGGCCACAAAACTGAAAGTGAATGAATAATACAAGTTTATGTATCAAGGGATTATTTTGGATTAGTCTGTTCAACATGGTCTGAGGCGTTCATGTTTGGTCTCATTTAGGAAAATTCCAGTCAGAACAGACTCATTAGAGCTCAAGTAAATAACAGCAGATTAAGTGAACTTGTTAATGAAATCTAGGATCTCTTCTGTGTGACATGAGTGGACGTCCAGCCAATAGAAGAATCCGTAAAGACAAACACAGGGACCATGTCCTATCCAAGTGCAAAACATTGATTCAGCAGGTAATAGACTTGGGAAAAGGGGAGCTTCTGAATATTTCTGGCCATACAGTGAACCAGATGCTGCAAATGAAAAAACCTCCTATAAAGCTCCAACATCTGTATGAGAGGTTTGAGGAACCGGATCAGAACATCATGATTCTGTAGAAATGTGGACCATGGCAAAACTTTAAAAAGGCATTACTCAAGAACCACAGAGATGAACTAGATGAGAAGTTGATGAAAGATGAGGCTGCAAACATTGCCTTCATCATGGTGTCCACCACAGGGATCTCCATTAAGACACTTTAAAGCTAAAGATAATAGACTTGTGCAAAGGTGAACTTGTTCATATTCTGGTTACCAGGGGCGTGTCTATAGCATTTTCAGTGGGGGGGCAATGCTGGGGCACTTCCTCCAAATGGGGTGGCCGCCAGTGACCAAAAAAAAAAGCTAAATTCTACAGTATATTACGTAAATTCTATTGATTTTCTAATTTTTTTTAACTTGAATAAAGTTACTTGTAAACAAATGTAGTAATAAATAGTTTTTTGTCATCCCTGTATATATCCATTAAGTTAAATTTTAGAGCCAGTGTTTATTATATTTAGTGTTTTCATAAAACTAACAAGTTTATAAAATAAAAGCAATTTTAATAATGAGCCATTTTAAAAACAGAAACAATGTCAACTATTTTCTTTTAATTAGTTTGGCCATTACAATATATAGTAGTTTTATTCACAATCTCTTTCAAATAATAATAATAAATAATAAAATAATTCCCCCCACTGTAATAATTCAAATGGTTTGGCCAAAACATCATAGTGTTTCATTCAACATTTCTTTCAGATTCATTTACAAAAAAGCTGAGTAACACAGAGTTAGAGTTTTAGCACTGTAACAGTTCAAATGAAAACACCACAGTTTAAAAATAAAATATGGAACCATTACATTGTGCTCTGCTAATATATTAAAGAACAGTCTTTAGTTTAGAAACAATAAAAACAGTAGCAGAAAGAGAGGAAAACAGTCAAAAAGAAAGAAGGCAGACCTCAACTAAAACAGCTGGATTCTTCTGTTTCGGTGGTGACTGGCAAGCTCAACATTATTATTTATAATGGTTGCAGAGTTATTATCTATATTGATTAAAAATAATGGTATTGAAGGTATTTCAGTGTTGGATAGACATATACTTATAAGCCAGTTTGCTGACAATACAACATTGTTTCTAAAGAATGAATATCAAAGTCCATGAGCTTTACATTCGATTAACCAGTTTTCTAAAGCTTCGGGGCACATTTAAACCTAAACAAATGTGTAATGTTAACACTGCAGGAGTTTCCTTTGCAGTCATTATCTAATATACAAATTAAAAGGGAAGTTAAATATTTGGGGATTATTATTTCTAAAGATAAAGATGTTATGGAGAATAAAAATGTGTTGAATGACATAGATAAAGTCCATATTGAATAGATGCTGCAGAGGGATCGTACACTTTTTGGAAGGGTTCTTTTATCTAAAATGGATAGTTTGTCCAGACTCATCTATCCAGCCTTCTCCTTGCCCATATTGATTAAATTAATAAATAAGGTGAATTTTAAATTTACTTGGCGAAATAAGTGTCAGTACATTAGAAAGGAGGACATGATTAAAAAATATGAAGACGGTGGGGTGAATGCTATCGATTTTGACATTATGAATGGTGTTTTGAAATTGAAATGGTTAAAATCCTTCATTCAAAATAGCCACTCCTTTTGGTTTATTGTCCCCAATACTATCTTTAACAAACTGGGAGGAATACACTTTCTGTTATGTTGTGACTTTGAGTGCACCAGTTAAACTTTCATCCTTCCATCAGCAAGTGCTGCTCTATTGGAAACTATTGTTCAAACATAACTTCACTCCTCACAACACTGCAGTGTGGAATAGTAGATATATAAAGTTTGGCAGAAAATCTGTATATCTTGAAGAATGGATATCTAAAGGGATTTGGGCTATTGCCCATTTCTTGGATGATAATGGAAATGTGTTACTGTACAGAGAGTTTTGTGAGAAATGTACCGTTAATATGTTTAATAGAATGATTAGAGCTGTACCACTTCCGTTAAGATTAATGGTTGAAGAAGACATGTTGTACTCCAAAATCTCCCCAGTACTGAGACCGCTCTCCTTAGAAGATTCTGATTTTTGTGATAAAAAATGTACAAATAGAGTCATTAGAATTTTTTGTTTTTACAGGCTTATTACCCAAACCCAATTAGACGGGAATATGTGCTTAAAGATTTTGATAAGGTTGAAATAAAAAAAATAGGAAAAATTATTTGTCTTAACCTCTCCCTCCTAAAGCTAAGGAGGTGAACTTCAAAATTTGAAATGAGATTTATCCTACTAAAGAATTTTTAAGATTGAAATGTAATTTTGATGTGAATAATTGTGTTTTTTGTGAAAAACATATTGAAAATCTAGAGCATGTCTTCTTTGATTGTGATCTGGTGCCCCTTTTGGAGTGAGGTGCAGAATTGGTTAAGGTCTAGGAGGGTTGAACTCCCACCTCTCACGTGGAAGTTAATTAGGTTTGGTGTTTGTCTGGAAAACAAAGATTGTGATTTTGTTATTAATTTCTTGTTATGTTTTGGAAAGTTTTTCATTCATAAATGCAGATGGTTTAAATCTAAACCCAACTTTAATCACTGGATGAATGAGGTTAAACTCTTGTGCAAACCTTTAAAATTTGTTAAAAATCAGAAGCCCTTAAACTGATTTCTCTTTTGGATACGTTTAAATTAATTTAAAAAGTCCCTTTTTATTTATTTTTTCAATTTATTTATTTTTTATTTTTATTTTCTATTTAATTATTGGTTTGTTCATAGTGTGTTTTCTGTTCTTTGTACTAGCTATGCTCAACCTATGGCTGAACAATTGAGGTTATATTCAGAGATTTGTTGATGTACCTTGTTTGTTTGTGTTGTTGAAGGATAACAGTAGTTATTTGAGAAAATTGTTATGTATATTTTGATAAGTCACTTGTGATTTGTATCCTTTTTTTTGGCAATAAAGATGACTTTATTAAGCTTTAAAAAAATCTTTATCTTTGAATCACGAACTTCAGTAGAGTCTATAAACTGATTGGCCGTAAAATGAACCAATCACAAGACATCTTATAGGGGGGGGCACCTGGGGTGGCCAATCGAATTCAGGGGAGGCCGGTGCCCCCCCTGGCCACCACGTAGACCCGCCCCTGCTGGTTACACAGTGTACCAGATGCTGCTAATGAAAAAACTAAACTTAGTTGAACCACTAAGAGGTCACAGAAGTACTGAAAGACAGTGGACAGGCTCATATAAAGGGAGAGGTGATGTAACATACATGTTGTTCAGGTATTCAAATAGATTCATCTAGTGCTGGAGTCTCTTGTTTGATCGAGTGTGTGTTGATAAAGTGATTTTTCAGGAGTACGCTCAAATGGAAGTTTCTTGAAGACAAGACTTGAGGAGAGTCAAGAGCACCGATATCAAAACTAACTCTAATAGAGAGACAGCTCTTCTTCAAGACACTCGACTCCTCATTTCTCACAAGAAAATGGAGAAAACATTCAAAAGAATAAAGGGAAGATTCTCCCTCCCTCTTTCTTTCTATTCTTATTTGTTTTGAACACACAATCACACACTTTACTTCAATACACTCAACCACACAGCACAATTTCACTCAATATCAAAGAACTACAATTCACTTCACAGTCAAACACTTCTTCCTCTCTCCATGGAAAGACACAAACTGAGGGGTTTTGAAGTGTCTCAGTAACCTGTAACATCTGCCTCCACTAATTATCCCTCATAATGAAGCTCATTAGTGGCTTGTACATCTGAAACAACACCAGCAGAGGGAGACAAAGAGAGAGAAAGTGCTGCTCCAAAACAGAAAATCCCTGTTGAATTACACAGAGATGGATCAGTAGTATTCAATAGTACACTTATCATATGACTTCAGAAGAAACGGATTTAATCACTGGAGTCGTGTGGATTACATTTCTGCTGCCTTTATGGGATTTTTGGAGCATCAAAGTTTTGGTCACCATTCACAAGCATTGTATGGACCAGCAGAGATGAAATATTCCTCTAGAAATCTCTGTCATTGTCTACATTCATTTCCATTTAATCCATGAACATTTATTATCTCTTCATGTCGTCTGTGGGGAATCTGGGTTCTCCATTGCGGACAGTGATCCAAACCAGTTTAACCATTTACCGTTACCTCAAGATTATATAAACACTCCAACATGTGAAAGAGAATATATAATATTGGGTCACTCAATGACACAATGTGCTTATTTGTATGTTTTTCTCACAGTAATCCAGACTGTATAATGTCAGTGAGAGCTCTCTGAAGAAATCAACTCTATTAATTCTATTGATTGATGTCTGTTTTTACTCAAAGAGGGTATTTCCAGAGAGAGTCACTTTGCATTGGCATCACACGCTTCAGTGATCAGAGAGTGTTTATAACTGTGAGTCAAACACTTTATAACACACGGCTGTTTTTCAAGATACAAAACCAACAAACACAAAAATGAATTTCTTCATCTTTATTTGGATTCTGGGAGCTTTTATTCCAGGTAAACATCAAATGAAATCTTCTCACTGATTTACTGATTTTTAAGACTTTCATATACAGTCAATTTAAAGATTTTCATCAAGCGTTATTTTCTCCTGATCAGAATCCAGAGGAGTCACTGTAACTCAGACTGAAGTTGTGACTAAAACTGCAGGAGAAGAAGTCACTATAAAGTGTAAAACTGATTCTGGAATATATAGCAATGATTTAGCTTGGTATCAGCAGAAACCTGGAGAAGCTCCAAAACTCATCATATATGACATAAATTCTCGGTATGGTGATAGTTTTCAGCGATTCACTGGAAAAGGACAAAATGGTGGAACTGATTTCACTCTGACCATCAGTGGAGTCCAGACTGAAGATGCAGGACATTATTATTGTCTGTGTGTACCCAACATCAGTGGCTGGTACTTCACACAGTGAAAAAGAGTCGTACAAAAACCTCTGCCAGTCACACTGCACTGATACACTGACAGATACTGCAGCTGCTCACACACACACACACACACACACACACACACACACACAAACACACACACACACACACACACACACACAAACACACACA
Organism: Xyrauchen texanus; assembly: GCF_025860055.1. NCBI lineage: Eukaryota > Metazoa > Chordata > Actinopteri > Cypriniformes > Catostomidae > Xyrauchen > Xyrauchen texanus. The sequence continues at coordinate 30,592,410 of NC_068317.1, forward strand.
CACACACACACACACACACACACACACACACACACTAATGAATAAATTTTATTTGTAAAAGAGTGAAACAGAAAAATGATTGATGGAAAAAGGAACATAAATCAGATAGTTAATAATGTTGATGATTTTCTATGATATATCGGCACACTGTAAGACTTTAGTTCAGTGTGATCAACTGAAAGTTTCCAGAGATGATAAACAGCACAAACACTGAGCAGATGTGTGTGACACAAACAGCATCATTGATATTGAGTTTTGAACAGTTGATTGAAACATTCATAAGGTCAGTATGACTGCTGAGATCAGCCTCAGAGTAAACTGATGAATATGATCAAAGCTCATCTCTCCATTAGTCAAACTCAACTGTCTCATTTCACACAATAAAGAGTCGAGATGCAGACACACTCACTCAGTTTAAGTCTAGACTAAAGACTCATCTATTTAGCCAGACATGCACCTAATTTATCCTCCAACCCACAATTAGGCTGCTTTAGTTGGGTCTGTCGGAACCAGAAACATTGATCATGATTTATAACTCTGCAATAAATTGAATGGCATCTATGCTAATATTATTTTATTTGTTTTCCTGTCTCAACTTCGGGACTCCTATCCTGAGGTCACCAGAACCGGCTGGATCCAGCACCGTTCCTGATTCGTGTTGGACTCCACTGCTACATGTCGCTGAATGATGATGACTAAATGCAGCCGGTGCCAGCCAAACATCACTTCAGTGTATTACGATGGACTTCAGAGGATGAACTGATGCCAACTCCAACCATAAGACATGGGATACTTCATATGCCATTGTCTGAACCTTGGATTTAGGATGGACCACACAGAACCTCACCGAAATAACCGGCCAGTTTGAACTGCGGTTCACATCCCTGATCTCTGCCTGCATCACCTCACTCTATTGATGGACTACAATCTTGAAATGAAATGCATAGACTAACTATTGCCAACAAAAGCCTTCATCAGCCAATTAACAAGGACAATTGCATCAATGTGAACTTCTGCAGTTAATCCAGGATGGACGTCAAAGACATTAGTCATTAATCTTACAGTTCAAACACAATCGATGTTTAAACACTGACCCTTAACACTTACTTAATTTAATCATTTTAAACCATGACTTTAACTATACATAAGCAATATTTACATTATATTCATGATGTTAGCTAGAGGGGAACTGGCCCCCACAGTGAGTCTGGTTTCTCCCAAGGTTATTTTTCTCCATTAATCAACATCTTATGGACTTTTGTGTTCCTTGCCACAGTCGCTTTCAGCTTGCTCACTGGGGTTATTAATACAATTATCACTTAATTACTTATTTTTAAACACGATTAACAATTGTATATTATCTAATTACACAATGATGATTCATCAACATTATAGACATTATCATTTTATCGTCTGTTAATGCTTGATCTTCTGTAAAGCTGCTTTGAAACGACGTGTGTTGTGAAAGGCGCTATACAAATCAAATTGAATTGAATGAACTGAGATCCATGATCTGAAATGAGTTCTTTCGGGTTACCCTCAAGGCTGAACACAGTTGCGAGAAATTGAGTGACTGTTTTAGAGGTTACCTGGGTCATAAAACAATCTCAGGCCACTTACTAAAATAATCCACTAAGGTCACAGCAAAACGGCAGTCTGCCGGGGCTTTGTCAAAAGGACCCACAATATCGATGGCAAGTTTCTCCCAAGCCCCATCTGGAAGGGGTACAGGCTGGAGTGGTGGTGTGCGAACGACCGCTGACTTGTCATGTGATTGGCATGTGATGCACGACTTGATGGCAGTCTTAACCTGGGCATCCACCATTATAGTTCTCGGAGTCTCTGCTTGGTTCTCACTATACCTTGGTGTGTATCATGAGCCAAGGCAATGAACTGCGATCTGAACGTCTCTGGTACTAACAGTCTGTGTGTACCTCTTACCACACAATCATCCTGAAGAGAGAACTCATGTTGAAGTCTGTAGTATGGCTGTAGGTCAGCACATAGACACTTGGAAGATTTTGGTCATCTGGTTGTCAGTAACTCATGTAACTTATGATGAATTGGGCAGGCAGCACATGCTTGCTTGAATTCATCAGCTGATACAGCAGTGAGGGTTGTCCTCCAGCCCGCGCTCACTACCCTGTAATGGTAAATGACACAATCAGCTGTAACATAGTCACTTCCAGGTTTGTACTTGATGTCGTAGTCAAACGTCATTAGTCTAGCTGACCACTGAGCAATCCGAAGTCCTTGAACACCTGTAAGGCTTTTAAGTATGGTCGACATCAGTCTCTAAAAGCAACTTTGTCCCTGACTCCAGTCCATATGGTACTCTTTAGTAACGGAACAAGCCTTCATGAGTAATGAATGGACTGCGGCTATCTTCATGAAGCAATACTTGGTGATTTGAAGGTCCAGTGTTGAAAAAACTGTTGACCCCCTCAGTTCTGTGAACATTTCTTCCATGTGAGGAAGTGGAAAACTGTCCACCACTACTGCTCTATTTGGATCTCACAAATCCACACAAAGTCGTATGTTACCGTTCTTCTTAGTGACAACAATCGACGATTCAATCGGTTCAATCATGTCCTGTTGTATGAGATGTTTTAGCTCTTGTGATACAGCTTCACTCACTGCAAACAGAAGATGACGTAACTTCTGCTGTACCGGTTTCACATCAGCACAGACTTTAACTAAGTGTGTGAATCCTTTTGCACGACCCAATTTCTCAGGTTCCATACGTGTGTCAGATGTATTTATTGTGCAGCACGGCGATGTAACAATACGGCCATCTAACAGCTGCAGTTCTAGGGCCGCAAACATGTCTCGTCCTATCACTGCGATGCCGGTATTTATTACGAACAGTTCTGTTGTAGTACATCGATTACCGTATGCAATCTCAGCTTCCAAGCATCCCTTTACAGGTATGGCATCACCACCATAGCTCACTAAATGTATCTTTGGTTTTGAGAGAGTAGCAGTAGGGAAATACTGTGTGCACACTGACATTGGAACGATTGATACAGCTGAGCCCGTATTCAGCATTAACTTAACATTCTGCATTGAACCACACGTGCTGATTTGAACAGTACACATTATCTTTCTTGAATCGCGATCTTCATCAACACAACAACAATGATATTCATCACCTTCTTCATCTGGACTCTCACATCATTTGCTCGAGGTTTGTCAAATACAACTTTTATAATTAGAAGGTCACAGTCACTCAGAGTCCCTCAATAACAGCAGCTCAACCAGGACAAGAAGTACAAATAAACTGTGAAACCAGCAGTGATGTGTGTGATGGTGATTATTTAGCCTGAAACTTACAGAAACCATGAACATGAACAGCATGAGGGTGAGTAAATTATGACAGAATTAAAGCTTTTGAACCAACTGTCCCTTTAAACCTTCCACAGCACGAACAACATAATGAGAGACTTTGAGTGTGTGTTTGCTATTAGACAAACCATCTAATGATCTTTGAACAGACCATAATATGATCAGATGTCACAACAGGTGCTCTCCACCATTACAAAATCTGTCCAACCTTGTGGACCTACAGTACAGAAAAAGTCTTCATCTCGTGTTACAGATGAGCACATGCTTCAGTTGTCTGGGAGTTTTTAATAGTTCAGTGAGTTTGAAACTGAAGACGGAGAACTTCTTCATCCAGAATCTAGATCCACAGCAATCATGACTTTCATCAGCATCTTTATCTGGATGTTCACTAGCTACTGTTTTAGAGGTAAGAACACATTAAAATATCTCATTCTACACTATATGACTGATCATGTGTGTCCTGAATGAAATTAAACAGTTTTTACTGTTTTTATTTTGTTGTCTTAATGTAGAATCCAGATGTGCAGTGACAGTCACTCAAACACCTGCAGTGAAATCTGTTCATCTTGGAGACACATTTACTATCAGCTGTAAAACCAGTCCTGAAGTTTATCAGGGTTGGGGTAATCAGCCTCTTGCCTGGTATCAGCAGAAACCTGGAGAAGCTCCTAAACTCCTCATATATGCTGCAACAAACCGCTACACCGGAACTCCATCTAGATTCAGTGGCAGTGGATCTAAAAGTGATTTCAGTTTGACCATCAGTGGAGTCCAGACTGAAGATGCAGGACATTATTACTGTCAGAGTGTACACGTCATCAGTGGCAGTTATGTGTTCACACAGTGATAAAGAGTCGTACAAAAACCTCTGTCAGTCACACTGCACTGATACACTGACAGATACTGCAGCTGCTCACACACACACACACACACACACACACACACACACACACACACACACACACACACACAGAGAGAAACTGAGGAGTTCAACTCGTATTTGCATCTTTCATAAATATTTCATTTAATATCTTTAAATACGTCAATTTAAACAATATTCCCTTCTGTCACTCTCACACAGTACAAAAACTTTACCAAACTGAATTTCTGTCCCGTACAAATATAAAGACATACAGCAGCCTAAATGTCTAACGGAGCTGCACTAATGAACATTCCCACACTCTGTTAAGTGAACGTCTCTTTAGACTTAAACGGTCTCGTTTCTAGTTAGGCTGCATTAGTCGTGTCATACAGTACATGGGACAAAACAGGCCACAAAACTGAAAGTGAATGAATAATACAAGTTTATGTATCAAGGGATTATTTTGGATTAGTCTGTTCAACATGGTCTGAGGCGTTCATGTTTGGTCTCATTTAGGAAAATTCCAGTCAGAACAGACTCATTAGAGCAATAATAAATATCTCAATAGATAGTTTATTGACGGTCTCAGAAGCGGAGGCAACTGATACGTGCCCTCCACCACCCGGATTGAGGTGAGTAACCGCGTCACCACGAGGACCTACTAAGTAGTGGGAATTGGGAGAAAATGGGATTAAAAAAGAAAAAGAAACTATAGGCACATATCAAATAAACCTCATCTATTATTTTATCATTTCTGCTTTCCAAAATACAGTATAAATGTACAAGAACTAAAACAACAATAATGTATTAAATATGACAATATTTATGCAGAAAGTGATATAAACATTTACATTCAATTTATTAACAATTTCCTCAATTGCACAACTATATTTCACTCATTGTAAATCAAGTAAGCATTTAAGAGTGCAAGATTTCATCTTTTCTTCAGTGTGTGTAGCATTCAACAATCCCAGATAGCACATGTATGTCTCCGAGATGTCTGTTTTACATCTTTTCATCTGGAAATCATCTAACATCTGCTAAACATGTTAAAAAGATCATCGTCTCATTTTCCGAATGTCTTATTGACATCCGAGACATACTTTTTACACACGTCTTATAGATGTACTGCAGATGAGCAAACATCATAAAATAGATGTCTTCACACACAGTAAAGAGACATTTTGGTGTTGTACGAGTGCCATCAGGGAAAAGAGTATAACACAGGTGTCTCGAGACACGTTTTTATCAGTTGAGGTTCTTTTTAGCTTGACAAATGCATTTAAATAATTGTGGCACTCCTGCGTGAGATGCTAATATGTAATGCAATGGTCAAAAACATCTGTTTAGCATGTTTACATCTAAAAACAGCATGGGTGGATGCAAAAACGTGTTTGGTGTGAACAACCCCTTATTAAAAAGACATGGCACCAATGGAAGTTTCCCAAAGATACCTCTCAAAAAGCAGTCTATAGTTGACTGCAGGTAAATCTCCACTTTATCAACAAACGAATGGGACTGAATAGCCAATCGATTCACACCTTATTGCTAACCTGTCTGGCCAATTTGCTGAAAAGAATCGACTCAATAGAATGATTTATTTGTGATCTGGGCATCACTTGTTCTGATTCTACTCAGCAGATACTACTTTGAAGTGTCTCAGTAACCTGTAACATCTGCCTCCACTAATTATCCCTCATAATGAAGCTCATTAGTGGCTTGTACATCTGAAACAACACCAGCAGAGGGAGACAAAGAGAGAGAAAGTGCTGCTCCAAAACAGAAAATCCCTGTTGAATTACACAGAGATGGATCAGTAGTATTCAATAGTACACTTATCATATGACTTCAGAAGAAATGGATTTAATCACTGGAGTCGTGTGGATTACTTTTCTGCTGCCTTTATGGGATTTTTGGAGCATCAAAGTTTTGCTCATCATTCACAAACATTGTATGGACCAGCAGAGATGAAATATTCCTCTAGAAATCTCTGTCATTGTCTACATTCATTTCCATTTAATCCATGAACATTTATTATATCTTCATGTCGTCTGTGGGGAATCTGGGTTCTCCATTGCGGACAGTGATCCAAACCAGTTTAACCATTTACCGTTAGCTCAAGATTATATAAACACTCCAACATGTGAAAGAGAATATATAATATTGGGTCACTCAATGACACAATGTGCTTATTTGTATGTTTTTCTCACAGTAATCCAGACTGTATAATGTCAGTGAGAGCTCTCTGAAGAAATCAACTCTATTAATTCTATTGATTGATGTCTGTTTTACTCAAAGAGGGTATTTCCAGAGAGAGTCACTTTGCATTGGCATCACACGCTTCAGTGATCAGAGAGTGTTTATAACTGTGAGTCAAACACTTTATAACACACGGCTGTTTTTCAAGATACAAAACCAACAAACACAAAAATGAATTTCTTCATCTTTATTTGGATTCTGGGAGCTTTTATTCCAGGTAAACATCAAATGAAATCTTCTCACTGATTTACTGATTTTTAAGACTTTCATATACAGTCAATTTAAAGATTTTCATCAAACGTTATTTTCTCCTGATCAGAATCCAGAGGAGTCACTGTAACTCAGACTGAAGTTGTGACTAAAACTGCAGGAGAAGAAGTCACTATAAAGTGTAAAACTGATCCTGGAATAGATAGCTGGGGTTTAAATTGGTATCAGCAGAAACCTGGAGAAGCTCCAAAACTCATCATATGGGGAGTTAATGAGCTCTCTGATAAAAATTTACCGCGATTCAGTGGAAATGGAGAACAAGGTGGAACTGATTTCACTCTGACCATCAGTGGAGTCCAGACTGAAGATGCAGGACATTATTACTGTCAGAGTGAACATGAGATCAGTGGCAGTTATGTGTTCACACAGTGAAAAAGAGTCGTACAAAAACCTCTGTCAGTCACACTGCACTGATACACTGACAGATACTGCAGCTGCTCACACACACACACACACACACATGCGCACACACACACACACACACACACTACACACTTATAATAATTAATATATTTAATTAATTTAGTTTTTCAGAAAAGTTCAAATGTAAGTTTTCATTCTCTTCTCCTCTAAACTGAATTGAAAGAATAATGTGAAGTAAACCGTATTTGTCACACTGTTGTTTGTTTGAAAATAAAAGAGTGAAACAGAAAAATGATTGATGGAAAAAGGAACATAAATCAGATAGTTAATAATGTTGATGATTTGATATGATATATCGGCACACTGTAAGACTTTAGTTCAGTGTGATCAACTGAAAGTTTCCAGAGATGATAAACAGCACAAACACTGAGCAGATGTGTGTGACACAAACAGCATCATTGATATTGAGTTTTGAACAGTTGATTGAAACATTCATAAGGTCAGTATGACTGCTGAGATCAGCCTCAGAGTAAACTGATGAATATGATCAAAGCTCATCTCTCCATTAATCAAACTCAACTGTCTCATTTCACACAAACAGTGAAACTCATATTTGCATCATCAGGGTGGAGTGATTCTGTTCCTCTCAGAATAGAGCCGCTCCATCAGCAGATGTTCACCATCGTAACACCATCAACACTTCAAATAAACATGTCAACTCGTTTGTGCAAAAGATCAGATTTCATCGTTTCATTGAAGAACACAAGATGCTCTTTGATACATTCTCAAATCATGCTGGATAACATGATCATCAGGTTTTGAACAAACGTTTGGAGTCTATACCAGCTCGAGTGCTGTCACTGAAACTAAATTAAACATTTCAACATACAATTCAAGCACATTTTTACATTCACCTCAAATAGTTCACATAATATCATTTGCAGATGTGGAATGTAATGAATTATAACCACTCTCACTTCAGGTTACAATCCCCAGAACAATATGATGAAACGGGTAAAGCATACCTTAAAATACATGATCTCGTCTTATGTTGAAGAAAACCACAAGAAATGGGATGCACAGCTTCCCGAGCTGATGTTCTCCATTAACTCTGCAGTGCAGGAAACAACTGGAGTGTCACCAGATGAACTTCAGCTGGACCGGAAACTTCAGAGTCCCATAGATAAATTATTTCATGAATTAACTTCCACTGATGATGTCATCATCACCTACAACAAATGCAATCCAGTGTTGCAGAATGTTCAGGAAGCACGTTTTACACAACAGCTGTTAAAAGGCGAATGCTTCTGTGTAGTAAAAAACATCAATTGTTCTTTTTGGGTTGATTTTACACTTTTAATATTAATTCACTACATGGCTGAGTTTAAAGTGCATATTGTGAGTGCATTAATGTATTATTCATCAAGTTGTAAATGGGCTACTCGACAGACTCATACACACACCCCAGGAGGGAGGAATACATTAAATTGACATTTCTGACCACAAGGGGGAGACACAGCAGGTGCAATTCTCACCAGTGTCAGTTTCTGTCCATCAGTAACCTCTCTGAAACATTTATGAACAATATTCAAATATAATCATGACAAATAAAGAAAGAAATAATAATGAATCTGAATTTAAAAGATAAATATAGACCTGAAATAACCCATTAGAGAACATTCTGTACGGCTGAATGAAGGAACTGATGAATGTCGCACCTTGAACCCTGAAATTGTGTCATTTACTTTTTTTAAGATTTGTTGGATGTTCTAATATTGAAACAGAACAGAGAGTAAAAATGACTTAAACGTCAAACTCTACTTATAATATTATATTTAAACATTTATACATGTGTATATAGTATAATATTATGATCAATAATTACGGTGGAAAAGATGTTCAACTGTTTTCTTATATAATTGTTGAATTATTTAATGTTGTTCACGCTCAGAAATACAATTTTCATCAATATATAAAACAACCTTCATCTAGGGTGACCGTACGTCCTCTTTTTCGGACATTAAAAATGCAAAATGAATTTCTAAATTTGCGAAAATGTTACAAAATTTTGAGAAACAAATCAGTACTGTGGTAAAGGGAAGTTTCTTTCACTTGAGATCGGTTGCAAAATTAAAACAGTTTCTACTTACGAAAGATTTGGAGACTGTAATCCAAACTCTCATAACATCACACCTGGACTACAGTAATTCCCTAAACTCTGGCCTGCCTTAAACTGTGATCTCTTGCCTGAAAATTGTCCAAAACGCTGCAGCGAGACTTCTTACCGGAACTAAAAAGAGGGATCACATTTCTCCAATTTTAGCTACTTTACATTGGTTTCCTGTAAAGGAATACATTAGTGACCTAAAGAAATACATTAGTGACCTTCTGTCTGCCTGTAAATGTGAGGTTTAGTCGATTAAAAGCGTTCAACTTCTCCATTTGCACGAGGGTAGTACACAGAGGACGTTCGATGGATGATACTTCAGTTTTGCAGAAACATCTCAAACTCATATGACATGAACTGAAATCCATGATCTGAAATTTGTTCTTTCGGGTTACCCTCACAGCTGAATACAGTTGCAAGAAATTGAGTGACTGGAGTGGCGATGTGCGAACGACCGCTGACTTGTCATGTGATTGGCATGTGATGCACGACATGATGGCAGTCTTAACCTCGGCGTCCATCCCCTGCCAACATTATAGTTCTCTGAGTCTCTGCTTGGTTCTCACTATACCTTGCTGTGTATCATGAGCCAAGGCAATGAACTGCGATCTCAACATCTCTGGTACTAACAGTCTGTGTGTACCTCTTACCACACAATCATCCTGAAGAGAGAACTCATGTTGAAGTCTGTAGTATGGCTGTAGGTCAGCACATAGACCCTTGGTAAATTTTTGCCACCCTAACGCTTCATTCTCAATTGTAAAATACTGGCGATCTGCCTGTGTCAAGGTGCGTGATGCAAAAGCAACAGTCTATTCAGACCCGTCCCTGTGCATTTGAGTTATAACAGCGCCCAGACCATAGTTAGAGGCGTTGGTTGTAATGATAGTTTGTAACTCAGGGTCAAAGAGCGACAATGCAGGGCTGTTAATTATGAGGTCTTTAACCTGCTCAAAACTGGTCTGTGCATCAGATGTCCAGGTGAACGAAGAAGATCCTCAAAGTAATGCTCTGAGAGGCTCAATCACTGCATCAGTCAGGTATGAATTATGAGCGTAAACTGGGAATATCAGTCGGACGTGGTGCATGTAAAACTGCATGAACATGAGAAGCATCTGTCTGAAGTCCTTCAGCTGAAATTGTGTTCCCTAAAAATGACAGCTCTGTCTGTCTTGTGACATTTCTCCAAGTTCAGTTTAAGTGCAGCTGCTTCAAGATGTTGAATTGCTGCGTTCAAGATCCTGTCGTGTTCCTCAACAGTCTTTCCTGAAACAAAGACATCATCAAGGTAACATTGAACACCTGTAAGGCCTTTAAGTATGGTCGAAATCAGTCTCTGAAAGCAACTTGGCACTGACGCCAGTCCATATGGTACTCTTTAGTAATGGAATAAGCCTTCACGAGTAATGAATGGACTGCGGCTATCTTCATGAACCAATACTTGATGATAGGCGCGTTGAAGCTCAAGTGTTGAAAAAACTGTTGCCCCCCTCAGTTATGTGAACATTTCTTCCATGTGAGGAAGTGGAAAACTGTCCACCACTACTGCTCTATTTGGATCTCGCAAATCCAAACAAAGTCGTATGTTACCGTTTTTTTTTTTCTTAGTGACAACAATCGGTGAGACCCATTCCGACGATTCAATCGGTTCAATCATGTCCTGTTGTATGAGATGTTTTAGCTCTTGTGATACAGCTTCACGCACTGCAAACGGAAGATGACGTAACGTCTGCTGTACCGGTTTCACATCAGCACGGACTTTAACTAAGTGTGTGAATCCTTTTGCACAACCCAATTTCTCAGGTTCCATACGTGTGTCAGATGTATTTATTGTGTAGCACGGCGATGTAACAATACGGCCATCTAACAGCTGCAGTTCTAGGGCCGCAAACATGTCTCGTCCTATCACCGCTGTGCCGGTATTTACTACAAACAGTTCTGTTGTAGTACATCGATTACCGTATGCAATCTCAGCTTCCAAGCATCCCTTTACAGGTATGGCATCACCACCATAGCTCAATAAATGTATCTTTGGTTTTGAGAGAGTAGCAGTAGGGAAATACTGTGTGCACACTGACATTGGAATGATTGATACAGTTGAGCCCGTATTCAGCATTAACTTAACATTCTGCATTGAACCACACGTGCTGATTTGAACAGTACACATTATCTTTCTTGAATCGCGATCTTCATCAACACAACAACAATGATATTCATCACCTTCTTCATCTGGACTCTCACATCATTTGCTCGAGGTTTGTCAAATACAACTTTTATAATTAGAAGGTCACAGTCACTCAGAGTCCCTCAATAACAGCAGCTCAACCAGGACAAGAAGTCCAATAAACTGTGAAACCAGCAGTGATGTGTGTGATGGTGATTATTTAGCCTGAAACTTACAGGAACAATGAACAGGAACAGCATGAGGGTGAGAAAATTATGACAGAATTAACATTTTTGAGTGAACTATCCCTTTAAACCTTCCACTGCATGAACAACATAATGAGAGACTTTGAGTGTGTGTTTGCTATTAGACAAACCATCTAATGATCTTTGAACAGACCATAATATGATCAGATGTCACAACAGGTGCTCTCCACCATTACAAAATCTGTCCAACCTTGTGGACCTACAGTACAGAAAATGTCTTCATCTCGTGTTACAGATGAGCTGGTGCAGTTTATTAGTTGCATATGTTTTATGAAGATGTCACTTAAATAACTTCATAACTGTCAAACGACTCAATAGAGCAGAAGTGAAACTGGTGTGTTCCAGTTCAGATCATTGAACCAATCAAACAGTGAATCTGAGAGTGTGAGGTGAAAATCACATTTGCATTGTCAGAGTTGAATGATTGTGTTTCTCTCAGAATAGAGCAGCTCTGTCTCCAGTGAACATGTTCAAAACATAATTTTACTAGTTTAGTTTTACCAGCAATCGCACCTTTTCACAACTGTCCCATAATTCAAACGTTTCTCTGTTCGTAAAAGACACTTTGGTTAAAGGTCCTAAATGGTGACTGAAGTGTTTTAATAATATTGTGTTATTTTTTATGATATTAATGGTCAGCACTTTGATCAACATTGTAGTTTTTAAAGTGCTTCATAAATAAACTTGAACTTGAATATTGTTTAATATGTTTTTAATTACAGTTTTAATTACAGGGACACTAGGGGTGTCCTCAAAAACATATTTATAGCATAATAAACTCATAATTACTAGTTTGTTTCATAAAGTCTCTGCAGGTGTTTTCATGGTTCATTGAGTGAAGTTTATTTATAAAGTGTGTGAACTGAACTGGCAAATGACCCAAATAATGTGAATAAATCAACTTTTCAAATACAAAAGACAGAAACTTTACTGAATATTATTTCATTTATTGAATTTTGACAAGAGAAAACAGCAGAAGAACAAAAGCACACATATACTTGTCTGAATAGAAGTCACTGTTAGTCTCCATGTGAGACATGAGTGAGAAGAGCAGAAGAGAATCAGAGGATCTACTCAGGACACTGATCTCTCCTCACTTCTCTAATGACTGACGTCTGGCCTTGCCGTGTGGCCTCACAGCTCACTGTGACCGCCTTCATCCACTCGTCCTGAGAGAGAGTCAGACTGCTGCTCCAGCTGTACAGACCGCTTCTTCTGCAGGACCCCAGCACTGCTCTTCTCAGTCCTGCTGCTCCCGGCCCACCTTCCAGTTCAGGCTCCAGTCTGAGGGGAAGCCCTTGTTGGCCACACACATCAGTGTTGCTGTGTTCTTTGTGGAAATCTCTTCACTGGAGGGCAGCAGGACACTCACGGCAGGAGGAGTGTTGCCTGACAAATACACAAAAGACAAATTAGAAAAATGAAAAGATTTCTCACTCCAGCTCAAAACTAAATAAATTACATTGATAGATATTTTTGTAATGATAGAGTACTTAATAATAAATGTCAGTTTGACGGTCGGATCAATAAATTTGTATGTTTGCAGATAGATTTACACAAAAGTTGAAGAATGTTTTTCCGTCATATATTTCTCTTTACATTAAGAAACAATGAAAAAGAAAATCGCCTCGACCTCAACAGTACCACACAAAATATTCTGAACAATAATGAACTTTTAACAGATAGTTTGATGGAAATTAGTAATACTTTATATCTTCCATATTACATTAATAAACATTTCATATTGAAGGAGCATTTTTATGAACTCTTGATAATGTGAGAAATTTAAATCATGAACAGCAACAAAAACTGAATCACATCTCACTTCTGTACTAGCAACAAATTCACCAATAAATTACACAAAGTGTCTTAAAATTTCACATTAATATCCTGAAAACAGACAAATTATTCAATGAGTCTAATCAGGTATTGCAAAAATAATTATAAATAAAAAATCACAAAATTAGGGAGTTTTTTGCTACATTTTCTGGTTTGGTCACAAGTTGGAAACAGAAAAATATTTCACCAAAACAATTAAAAAAAGTGAGACAAATCCCTCAAATCATAGTGTTACAATCATACATAAAACACACATTCAACATTATTATAAACACACATTCAACATTATTATAAACACACATTCAACATTATTATAAAACACACATTCAACATTATTATAAACACACATTCAACATTATTATAAAACATATGAAACATTAAAAGGATGATTTGATGATTTACTTACTGCCAACATCCAGTCTGGTGCCGCTGCCGAAAGTCCACCACAGTGATACAAACTAATAGAACAGCTGCACAAAAACCTCTGAGCGCTTCACTAACTGCACTTTAAACACATGATCACAAACACATCTTTACACAACACACATACAAACACACTTTCACTTCTTACTGTCATTAACAACTCATTCAAAAGTGCAACATTGCATTATAACATATATATTACATTGTAATAAACAGTTTTTATCACTCTTAGAAGAAAAGGTTCTATATAGAACCTTAAAAGGTTCTATCAGGCGCTACGTATTTGGAACCCCTAAAAGGTTCTATAAAGAACCCTTTTTAAGGGTTCAATCAAAAGAACCCTTTAGGGTTCTTTGTATCCAGGAAAAAAGTTCTATATGGAACCTTTTAGGGGTTCATTCATTATCATTTGTTTTGTCCTTTCCGGATTAAATATTTCATATTATTGACAAACATCAAGACCCTAAAATGTAAAAATGTAATTCACATAAAAAAAGTCACCCATGAATACTGAAAAAAAGCACACCCAAAGTGCATAGAACTAGTAATTTATTTATATCAGATCAACAAATCAACATTAAAACATCAACCATTTAAAAAATATCTCATAAATAATGAAAATAGAGTTTCACCTACATATTACAAAATAAGTCCATAAAATGTACAAAATTACATTAATCTATCACTAATAAATAATGCAAATATACAGATTCATCTAAATTCCCATTAGTGTTAGAACAACATCAAGTCCCTCAAAACTACAAATACATATTAATATAACTCACAATGGAAATATACAGATATAGAAGTACTTCAAATATACAAATTCATATTAATATCACTCATAAAGAATGTGAATACATAGATTAAAATTCAGATCAGCATTTCAGAATAACATCAATCACCTCATATTTACATTAGCACTATTCATGACATATCAAAGTATTATGATAATTGATGATACATTTTGAGCACTGGCACAGACAGTTTTTTTTGGCTGCTGGAGAGTTTAAACAGGTAGTGCTCAACAAAATTCATCGTGTGAGTGATGTGCTTGGGGTATAATACGAAATAAGCAGCAAAGAGGCACTCCATTGCCTCCATCACATCCATTTCTGCGCTCACAAAATGTTGACACCCTCCATATTGATGCTGGCTCTTTTTGCATGGAGGGGGTTTGAAGCTTCATGGAAAAACTATAGTCGGAGTTGGCTTTACTGATTCCTACAAGTTGGAAAAACAAATTATTTGTGAAATAACTTAGAATACAGTAGTCCCAAAAGTTAAAATTCCATCAAAAATTATCATTTAGTCAACCCCATTTTGCCCAAAATTTGCATGACTTTTCTTTGGTGAAAAACAGAATGATAGCCTTAGTCATGTTTAACTGCCTTTGCATACTTTCTTCCAAACAATTAGGGATGTGACTGACCATTTTGTACCACAGTGGTAAGGGCCAATTCACTGGCATGAATATGTAAGGGCCAATTCACTGGCTAGGTTGCACACACAACTCAATCATAACCACAGAAACTTGCTCAAAAACAATCGCTTAGGCGCCATTCTGCTCCAGTGTATCAACAATGATGACGGACTATGATTGACAGCTCGCTCACGAGCGAGGGCGGGTCTGTGTTGAAACACTGCTGTCAATCAACAATTCTGGGAGGGGCGTCCAACGGCTCGATTTGAGGCAGGGGAAAATATATAAGGAGATTAAAACAAAAACACTGGATGGATTTTTATCATAATAGGATGGTTGTGTACAGGCACAGCCAACACACATTTCAGTACAATCAACTTGAAAAAGTGCATGTACCATTATATGACCCCTTTCCCTTTAAGCTATGTGTGCTATAGATACAGCCGTACCCTGGCCTGCTTCCAGTTCCTTTGACACCACTTGACTTGAATATAAAATAATCATTCATACAGTTAAAAACTAAGCTTAGGATCAGAAAACACACATTTAACAGTTTGCAACAAGCACAACAAACTTACCGATGTAAGGCAACTTGTGACACTGTCGCGGTTCAGGCTCTTTCCTGTTTAAAGTGTAACGTTAAATCCGCTGTTGAAACATTGACAACTTCATTACTAATGGGTTTAAAGCTTATAACGAGTAGATTACTAAAAAAAATCGATGTATTTCTCTGACTTACCACAACAATATTTCCGTCAGTCCATCAATTGAAATCAGCAGACGCCAGAGACAGGGATCAGTCTCTTCTCGACCGTTGGAATTCAAAAACGCGCGTGCATGCACTCGCGAGACAGCGCTGCGTGAATATGCTCGCGCAAATGCAAACAAATAGTTTACTTTGTAAAATTAATGAAAATAATGAGTTTATTACTTCTTTTTGTTTATGTTTGCTTTTCAACAGATAAAAAAATTAAATCCATAATGCAAAATTGTTTAGTTGCGGTAGCCTACAATAATTTCACATAAATGACAAAGAATGAAATGTAAGAGCAGCAAACAAGGCTAAGTAAGACGAGCGCCTATTCAGCTATAAATGGCTTAGAATGAGCCCTTATGCTTGTTTTTGTACTGAGTAATTTCTTGTTATGATGATAATAATGATGATGATGATGATGATGACGATAAGGTCAATATAGGGGTGTGCGATACAGCTATCGTCTGCGATAATATCGTATTTTTTGTTTTAACGATGTGTGCTTTAACGTTATCAAGTATAGGCTAATTCAAAAACTAAACAAATCGTGCCTACAGAGTGCACGCATCTATAATGTAAAGTTACATGATGAAGTCTAGTTATACTAGTGCGGGTGTGCATTTTGAGTGCATTCTTTCACTGCATTATTCAGTGTATTCAAATGCATTTATAAATGCATGTGAATGATCACATAATTCAAGATATGGGGGTTAGACAATGTATATATTTATATCATTTTATGTAGTTAATCAATATCACACCGAAGAGTGCCATTTCAGTTTTTCTCCTCAATCAGCATGATTAAAATGTGATATTAAGTTACTACAACAGTTTAATAAACAATAATTTAATTACAAATACAAAATGTTGCAGAATAATGTAATATATGAATGAATAATAGCCTAAAGAAGCTTTGTGCCAAAAGGGTTCTTTCTTGTCATTATAGAACCTTTTTAGCATAAAAGGTTCTTTGGAGTTGAGTAAAGAACCCTATGGTTCTATATAGAACCCCAATGAACCCTTTTTTCTAAGAGTGATGCACTGACTCTATAACTCATTTGATTTAGTTTGATCTCCTGAATGCTCGTGAAATATCCACAATGAGGAAAAATCCAGAGAAGTTCCACTGATTGAAATGTATTTAATAAATCAGAAATAAAGATGTCAATAATTTGTGTATTTTCATGTATGAATTGTTTGTCATTGCTGCTGTTCTCCTGTAACAGTCACATTTGCTGGTGAGAGGAAACAGTTTTGAATGTCCCGCCCCTCTGATTAAAGCACAATATCAGACTGTCTGTTAGTCAGGACTGTCAAACCAACATCACTGTTCCTTCAGTTCTCACTCATTCACAGTAAAGATGACAGCACACGCTCTCATTATCTGCTCTCTTCTGCTTTTCACTGCTGGTGAGAATCTATTTCAGTGCTAATAGTCTCTATATTTTACACATTCAAACTAACATGAATTGTACTTGAGAAAATTTTCATCTTCAGGTGTCAAATAACTATTTTTGAGATATTAAAACTTCTGTGTTTATTGTGTCATGTGTTTCAGAGTGTGATGGACAGATCACAGTCACTCAGAGTCCCTCAATAACAGCTCAACCAGGACAACAAGTTCAAATAAACTGTAAAACCAGCAGTGATGTCTACTGGGATAGTACTTATGGCTCCAGCTTAGCCTGGTACTTACAGAAACCTGGAGAAGCTCCTAAACTCCTCATTTATCTGACTGATAAACTGCAGTCTGGAACTCCATCTAGATTCAGTGGCAGTGGATCTGATAGTGATTTCACTCTGACCATCAGTGGAGTCCAGACTGAAGATGCAGGACATTATTACTGTCAGAGTTATCATTACATCAGTGGTTATGTGTTCACACAGTGATAAAGAGTCGTACAAAAACCTCTGTCAGTCACACTGCACTGATACACTGACAGATACTGCAGCTGCTCACACACACACACACACACACACACACACACACACACACACACACACACACACACACACACACACACACACACACACACACACACACACACACACACACACACACAGAGAGAAACTGAGGAGTTCAACTCGTATTTGCATCTTTCATAAATATTTCATTTAATATCTTTAAATACGTCAATTTAAAAAAATATTTCCTTCTGTCACTCTCACACAGTACAAAAACTTTACCAAACTGAATTTCTGTCCCGTACAAATATAAAGACATACAGCACCCTAAATGTCTAACGGAGCTGCACTAATGAACATTCCCACACTCTGTTTAGTGAACGTCTCTTTAGACTTAAACGGTCACGTTTCTAGTTAGGCTGCATTAGTTGTGTCATACAGTACATGGGACAAAACAGGCCACAAAACTGAAAGTGAATGAATAATACAAGTTTATGTATCAAGGGATTATTTTGGATTAGTCTGTTCAACATGGTCTGAGGCGTTCATGTTTGGTCTCATTTAGGAAAATTCCAGTCAGAACAGACTCATTAGAGCTCAAGTAAATAACAGCAGATTAAGTGAACTTGTTAATGAAATCTAGGATCTCTTCTGTGTGACATGAGTGGACGTCCAGCCAATAGAAGAATCCGTAGAAGACAAACACAGGGACCATGTCCTATCCAAGTGCAAAACATTGATTCAGCAGGTAATAGACTTGGGAAAAGGGAGCTTCTGAATATTTCTGGCCATACAGTGAACCAGATGCTGCAAATGAAAAAACCTCCTATAAAGCTCCAACATCTGTATGAGAGGTTTGAGGAACCGGATCAGAACATCATGATTCTGTAGAAATGTGGACCATGGCAAAACTTGAAAAGGCATTACTCAAGAACCACAGAGATGAACTAGATGAGAAGTTGATGAAAGATGAGGCTGCAAACATTGCCTTCATCATGGTGTCCACCACAGGGATCTCCATTAAGACACTTTAAAGCTAAAGATAATAGACTTGTGCAAAGGTGAACTTGTTCATATTCTGGTTACCAGGGGCGTGTCTAGAGCATTTTCAATGGGGGCAATGCTGGGGCACTGCCTCCAAATGGGGTGGCCGCCAGTGACCAAAAAAAAAGCTAAATTCTACAGTATATTACGTAAATCCTATTGATTTTTATTGTTTTTTAAATTGAATAAAGTTACTTGTAAACAAATGTAGTAATAAATAGTTTTTTGTCATCCCTGTATATATCCATTAAGTTAAATTTGAGAGCCAGTGTTTATTATATTTAGTGTTTTCATAAAACTAACAAGTTTATAAAATAAAAGCAATTTTAATAATGAGCAATTTTAAAAACCCAGAAGCAGAAATGATGTCAACTATTTTCTTTTAATTAGTTTGGCCATTACAATATATAGTAGTTTTATTCACAATCTCTTTCAAATAATAATAATTAAAAAATTATTCCCCCACTGTAATAATTCAAATGGTTTGGCCAAAACATCATAGTGTTTCATTCAACATTTCTTTCAGATTCATTTACAAAAAGCTGAGTAACACAGAGTTAGAGTTTTAGCACTGTAACAGTTCAAATGAAAACACCACAGTTTAAAAATAAAATATGGAACCATTACATTGTGCTCTGCTAATATATTAAAGAACAGTCTTTAGTTTAGAAACAATAAAAACAGTAGCAGAAAGAGAGGAAAACAGTCGAAAAAGAAAGAAGGCAGACCTCAACTAAAACAGCTGGATTCTTCTGTTTCGGTGGTGACTGGCAAGCTCAACATTATTATTTATAATGGTTGCAGAGTTATTATCTATATTGATTAAAAATAATGGTATTGAAGGTATTTCAGTGTTGGATAGACATATACTTATAAGCCAGTTTGCTGACAATACAACATTGTTTCTAAAGGATGAATATCAAATTCCATGAGCTTTACATTCGATTAACCAGTTTTCTAAAGCTTCGGGGCACATTTAAACCTAAACAAATGTGTAATGTTAACACTGCATGAGTTTCCTTTGCAGTCATTATCTAATATACAAATTAAAAGGGAAGTTAAATATTTGGGGATTATTATTTCTAAAGATAAAGATGTTATGGAGAATAAAAATGTGTTGAATGACATAGATAAAGTCCATATTGAATAGATGCTGCAGAGGGATCGTGACACTTTTTGGAAGGGTTCTTTTATCTCAAATGGATAGTTTGTCCAGACTCATCTATCCAGCCTTCTCCTTGCCCATATTGATTAAATTAATAAATAAGGTGAATTTTAAATTTATTTGGCGAAATAAGTGTCAGTACATTAGAAAGGAGGACATGATTAAAAATATGAAGACGGTGGGGTGAATGCTATCGATTTTGACATTATGAATGGTGTTTTGAAATTGAAATGGTTAAAATCCTTCATTCAAAATAGCCACTCTTTTTGGTTTATTGTCCCCAATACTATCTTTAACAAACTGGGGGAATACACTTTCTGTTATGTTGTGACTTTGAGTGCACCAGTTAAACTTTCATCCTTCCATCAGCAAGTGCTGCTCTATTGGAAACTATTGTTCAAACATAACTTCACTCCTCACAACACTCCAGTGTGGAATAGTAGATATATAAAGTTTGGCAGAAAATCTGTATATCTTGAAGAATGGATATCTAAAGGGATTTGGGCTATTGCCCATTTCTTGGATGATAATGGAAATGTGTTACTGTATAGAGAGTTTTGTGAGAAATGTACCGTTAATATGTTTAATAGAATGATTAGAGCTATACCACTTCCATAAGATTAATGGTTAAAGAAGACATGTTGTACTCCAAAATCTCCCCAGTACTGAGACCGCTCTCCTTAGAAGGTTGTGATTTTTGTGATAAATAATGTACAAATAGAGTCATTAGAATTTTTTTTTACAGGCTTATTACCCAAACCCAATTAGACGGGAATATGTGCTTAAAGATTTTGATAAAGTTGAAATAAAAAAAATAGGAAAAATTATTTGTCTTTTCCTCTCCCTCCTAAAGCTAAGGAGGTGAACTTCAAAATTTTAAATGAGATTTATCCTACTAAAGAATTTTTAAGATTGAAATGTAATTTTGATGTGAATAATTGTGTTTTTGTGAAACAAATATTGAAAATCTAGAGCATGTCTTCTTTGATTGTGATCTGGTGCCCCTTTTGGAGTGAGGTGCAGAATTGGTTAAGGTCTAGGAGGGTTGAACTCCCACCTCTCACGTGGAAGTTAATTAGGTTTGGTGTTTGTCTGGAAAACAAAGATTGTGATTTTGTTATTAATTTCTTGTTATGTTTTGGAAAGTTTTTCATTCATAAATGTAGATAGTTTAAATCTAAACCCAACTTTAATCACTGGATGAATGAGGTTAAACTTTTGTGCAAACCTTTAAAATTTGTTAAAAATCAGAAAGCCCTTAAACTGATTTCTCTTTTGGATACGTTTAAATTAATTTAAAAGTCCCTTTTTATTTATTTTTTCAATTTATTTATTTTTGTTTTTTTTTCTATTTAATTATTGGTTTGTTCATAGTGTGTTTTCTGTTCTTTGTACTAGCTATGCTCAACCTATGGCTGAACAATTGAGGTTATATTCAGAGATTTGTTGATGTACCTTGTTTGTTTGTGTTGTTGAAGGATAACAGTAGTTATTTGAGAAAATTGTTATGTATATTTTGATAAGTCACTTGTGATTTGTATCCTTTTTTTGGCAATAAAGATGACTTTATTAAGCTTTTAAAAAATCTTTATCTTTGAATCACGAACTTCAGTAGAGTCTATAAACTGATTGGCCGTAAAATGAACCAATCACAAGACATCTTATAGGGGGCACCTGGGGTGGCCAATCGAATTTCAGGGAGGCCGGTGCCCCCCTGGCCACCACGTAGACCGCCCCTGCTGGTTACACAGTGTACCAGATGCTGCTAATGAAAAAACTAAACTTAGTTTAACCACTAAGAGGTCACAGAAGTACTGGAAAGACAGTGGACAGGCTCATATAAAGGGAGAGGTGATGTAACATACATGTTGTTCAGGTATTCAAATAGATTCATCTAGTGCTGGAGTCTCTTGTTTGATCGAGTGTGTGTTGATAAAGTGATTTTTCAGGAGTCGCTCAAATGGAAGTTTCTTGAAGACAAGACTTGAGGAGAGTCAAGAGCACCGATATCAAAACTAACTCTAATAGAGAGACAGCTCTTCTTCAAGACACTCGACTCCTCATTTCTCACAAGAAAATGGAGAAAACATTCAAAAGAATAAAGGGAAGATTCTCCCTCCCTCTTTCTTTCTATTCTTATTTGTTTTGAACACACAATCACACACTTTACTTCAATACACTCAACCACACAGCACAATTTCACTCAATATCAAAGAACTACAATTCACTTCACAGTCAAACACTTCTTCCTCTCTCCATGGAAAGACACAAACTGAGGGGTTTTGAAGTGTCTCAGTAACCTGTAACATCTGCCTCCACTAATTATCCCTCATAATGAAGCTCATTAGTGGCTTGTACATCTGAAACAACACCAGCAGAGGGAGACAAAGAGAGAGAAAGTGCTGCTCCAAAACAGAAAATCCCTGTTGAATTACACAGAGATGGATCAGTAGTATTCAATAGTACACTTATCATATGACTTCAGAAGAAATGGATTTAATCACTGGAGTCGTGTGGATTACTTTTCTGCTGCCTTTATGGGATTTTTGGAGCATCAAAGTTTTGGTCACCATTCACAAGCATTGTATGGACCAGCAGAGATGAAATATTCCTCTAGAAATCTCTGTCATTGTCTACATTCATTTCCATTTAATCCATGAACATTTATTATCTCTTCATGTCGTCTGTGGGGAATCTGGGTTCTCCATTGCGGACAGTGATCCAAACCAGTTTAACCATTTACTGTTACCTCAAGATTTTATAAACACTCCAACATGTGAAAGAGAATATATAATATTGGGTCACTCAATGACACAATGTGCTTATTTGTATGTTTTTCTCACAGTAATCCAGACTGTATAATGTCAGTGAGAGCTCTCTGAAGAAATCAACTCTATTAATTCTATTGATTGATGTCTGTTTTACTCAAAGAGGGTATTTCCAGAGAGAGTCACTTTGCATTGGCATCACACGCTTCAGTGATCAGAGAGTGTTTATAACTGTGAGTCAAACACTTTATAACACACGGCTGTTTTTCAAGATACAAAACCAACAAACACAAAAATGAATTTCTTCATCTTTATTTGGATTCTGGGAGCTTTTATTCCAGGTAAACATCAAATGAAATCTTCTCACTGATTTACTGATTTTTAAGACTTTCATATACAGTCAATTTAAAGATTTTCATCAAACGTTATTTTCTCCTGATCAGAATCCAGAGGAGTCACTGTAACTCAGACTGAAGTTGTGACTAAAACTGCAGGAGAAGAAGTCACTATAAAGTGTAAAACTGATCCTGGAATCAATAGCAATGGTTTAGCTTGGTATCAGCAGAAACCTGGAGAAGCTCCAAAACTCATCATATATTACATAAATTCTCGGTATGGTGATAGTTTTCAGCGATTCACTGGAAATGGACAAAGTGGTGGAACTGATTTCACTCTGACCATCAGTGGAGTCCAGACTGAAGATGCAGGACATTATTACTGTCTGTGTGAACATTACATCAACAGTAAATATGTGTTCACACAGTGATAAAGAGTCGTACAAAAACCTCTGTCAGTCACACTGCACTGATACACTGACAGATACTGCAGCTGCTCACACACACACACACACACACACACACACACACACACACACACACAATTATAATAATGAATACATTTAATGAATTATGATATATCGGCACACTGTAGACTTTAGTTCAGTGTGATCAACTGAAAGTTTCCAGAGATGATAAACAGCACAAACACTGAGCAGATGTGTGTGACACAAACAGCATCATTGATATTGAGTTTTGAACAGTTGATTGAAACATTCATAAGGTCAGTATGACTGCTGAGATCAGCCTCAGAGTAAACTGATGAATATGATCATAGCTCATCTCTCCATTAGTCAAACTCAACTGTCTCATATCACACAATAAAGAGTCGAGATGCAGACACACTCTCTCAGTTTAAGTCTAGACTAAAGACTCATCTATTTAGTCAGACATGCACCTAATTTATCCTCCAACCCACAATTAGGCTGCTTTAGTTGGGTCTGCCGGAACCAGAAACCAGAAACATTGATCGTGATTTATAACTCTGCAATAAATTGAATGGCATCTATGCTAATATTATTTTATTCGTTTCCCTGTCTCAACTTCGGGACTCCTATCCTGAGGTCACCAGAACCGGCTGGATCCAGCACCGTTCCTGATTCGTGTTGGACTCCACTGCTACGTGTCGCTGAATGATGATGACTAAATGCAGCCGGTGCCAGCCAAACATCACTTCAGTGTATTATGATGGACTTCAGAGGATGAACTGATGCCAACTCCAACCATAAGACATGGGATACTTCATATGCCATTGTCTGAACCTTGGATTTAGGATGGACCACACAGAACCTCACCGAAATTACCGGCCAGGTTGAACTGCGTTTCACATCCCTGATCTCAGCCTGCATCACCTCAGTCTATTGATGGACTACGATCTTGAAATGAAATGCATAGACTAACTATTGCCAACAAAAGCCTTCATCAGACAATTAACAAGGACAATTGCATCAATGTGCATCTAACTTCTGCAGTTAATCCAGGATGGACTTCAAAGACATTAGTCATTAATCTTACAGTTCAAACATAATCGATGTTTAAACACTGACCCTTAACACTTACTTAGTTTAATCATTTTAAACCATGACTTTAACTATACATAAGCAATATTTACATTATATTCATGATGTTAGCCAGAGGGGAACTGGCCCCCACAGTGAGTCTGGTTTCTCCCAAGGTTATTTTTCTCCATTAATCAACATCTTATGGAGTTGATTGAGAAATTGAGTGACTGTTTTAGAGGTTACCTGGGTCATAAAACAATCTCAGGCCACTTACTAAAATAATCCACTAATGTCACAGCAAAACGGACCCATGATATCCATGGCAAGTTTCTCCCAAGCCCCATCAGGAAGGGGTACAGGCTGGAGTGGTGGTGTGCGAACGACCGCTGACATATCATGTGATTGGCATGTGATGCACGACTTGATGGCAGTCTTAACATGGGCATCCACCATTATAGTTCTCTGAGTCTCTGCTTGGTTCTCACTATACCTTGGTGTGTATCATGAGCCAAGGCAATGAACTACGATCTCAACGTCTGTGGTACTAACAGTCTGTGTGTACCTCTTACCACACAATCATCCTGAAGAGAGAGCTCAAGTCTGTAGTATGACAGTAGGTCAGCACATAGACCCTTGGAAGATTTTGGCCATCTGGTTGTCAGTAACTCATGTAACTTATGATGAATTGGGCAGGCAGCACATGCTTGCTTGAATTCATCAGCTGATACAGCAGTGAGGGTTCAAGTAAGCAAAACCACTTCCACATCATCCTCCAGCCCAGGCTCACTACCCTGTAATGGTAAACGAGACAATCAGCTGTAACATAGTCATGTCCAGGTTTGTACTTGATGTCGTAGTCAAACATCATTAGTCTATCTGACCACTGAGCAATCCGAAGTCCTTGAACACCTGTAAGGCCTTTAAGTATGGTCGACATCAGTCTCTGAAAGCAACTTGGCCCTGACGCCAGTCCATATGTTACTCTTTAGTAACGGAATAAGCCTTCATGAGTAATGAATGGACTGCGGCTATCTTTATGAAGCAATACTTGGTGATAGATGCTTTGACGGTCCAGTGTTGAAAAAACTGTTGACAGTTCTCTGAACATTTCTTCCATGTGAGGATGTGGAAAACTGTCCACCACTACTGCTCTATTTGGATCTCACAAATCCACACAAAGTTGTATGTTACCGTTTTTCTTCTTAGTGACAACAATCGGTGAGACCCATTCAGAACAATCGGTTCAATCATGTCCTGTTGTATGAGATGTTTTAGCTCTTGTGATACAGCTTCACGCACTGCAAATGGAAGATGACGTAACTTCTGCTGTACCGGTTTCACATCAGGACGGACTTTAACTAAGTGTGTGAATCCTTTTGCACAACCCAATTTCTCAGGTTCCATACGTGTGTCAGATGTATTTATTGTGCAGCACGGCGATGTAACAATACGGCCATCTAACAGCTGCAGTTCTAGGGCCGCAAACATGTCTCGTCCTATCACCGCGGTGCCGGTATTTACTACGAACAGTTCTGTTGGAGTACATCGATTACCGTATGCAATCTCAGCTTCCAAGCATCCCTTTACAGGTATGGCATCACCACCATAGCTCACTAAATGTATCTTTGGATTTGAGAGAGTAGCAGTAGGAAAATACTGTGTGCACACTGACATTGGAACGATTGATACAGTTGAGCCCGTATTCAGCATTAACTTAACATTCTGCATTGAACCACACATGCTGATTTGAACAGTACACATTATCTTGCTTGAATCACGATCTTCATCAACACAACAACAATGATATTCATCACCTTCTTCATCTGGACTCTCACATCATTTGCTCGAGGTTTGTCATATACAACTTTTATAATTAGAAGGTCACAGTCACTCAGAGTCCCTCAATAACAGCAGCTCAACCAGGACAAGAAGTCCAATAAACTGTAAAACCAGCAGTGACGTGTATGATAGGGATTATTTATCCTGAAACTTACAGAAACCATGAACATGAACAGCATGAGGGTGAGAAAATTATGACAGAATTAAAATTTTTGGGTGAACTATCCCTTTAAACCTTCCACAGCACGAACAACATAATGAGAGACTTTGAGTGTGTGTTTGCTATTAGACAAACCATCGAATGATCTTTGAACAGACCATAATATGATCAGATGTCACAACAGGTGCTCTCCACCATTACAAAATCTGTCCAACCTTGTGGACCTACAGTACAGAAAAAAGTCTTCATCTCGTGTTACAGATGAGCTGGTGCAGTTTATTAGTTGCATATGTTTTATGAAGATGTCACTTAAATAACTTCATAACTGTCAAACGACTCAATAGAGCAGAAGTGAAACTGGTGTGTTCCAGTTCAGATCATTGAACCAATCAAACAGTGAATCTGAGAGTGTGAGGTGAAAATCACATTTGCATTGTCAGAGTTGAATGATTGTGTTTCTCTCAGAATAGAGCAGCTCTGTCTCCAGTGAACATGTTCAAACACAAGAGATTTTATTTACATTTACAGTAAATGCAACTTTCTCAACTATTAACATCTCAAAACCTTTTAAAACATGTCAAACTTTACCAAAGTACTTTCTTGATCAAATACTTCATGTAATTCTCTCTGTAAGTAGAAAGACACTTTAAATAGTGACACACAGATTGAATATTACACATTTAAAATGTCGACATTATTTAAAACAAAAAGATGACCTTTGACTTCTGACCTTTAACCTCATTCATCATGTTGAACATGGTGATAATTCTACTGTCTCTTATGTTGATGCTGCTCTCTCTCATACTGCATTCAATTATCAGAGACGTTTAGCATCAGACAAATATGACACATGTAACATTTTTCAGATGCAAACTCCTGCATAAGGAACATCTAACTTTTGTTTTTGCATTATCTGACGTGACCATCACACTCATTTACATGAACACACTTTGCATTGGCAGCACATGCTTCAGTTGTCTGGGAGTTTTTAATAGTTCAGTGAGTTTGAAACTGAAGACGGAGAACTTCTTCATCCAGAATCTAGATCCACAGCAATCATGACTTTCATCAGCATCTTTATCTGGATGTTCACTAGCTACTGTTTTAGAGGTAAGAACACATTAAAATATCTCATTCTACACTATATGACTGATCATGTGTGTCCTGAATGAAATGAAACAGTTTAGCTGAACATTTACAGTTTTTATTTTGTTGTCTTAATGTAGAATCCAGATGTGCAGTGACAGTCACTCAAACACCTGCAGTGAAATCTGTTCATCTTGGAGACACATTTACTATCAGCTGTAAAACCAGTCCTGAAGTTTATCAGGGTTGGGGTAATCAGCCTCTTGCCTGGTATCAGCAGAAACCTGGAGAAGCTCCTAAACTCCTCATATATGCTGCAACAAACCGCTACACCGGAACTCCATCTAGATTCAGTGGCAGTGGATCTAAAAGTGATTTCACTCTGACCATCAGTGGAGTCCAGACTGAAGATGCAGGACATTATTACTGTCAGAGTGTACATGAGATCAGTGACAGTTATGTGTTCACACAGTGATAAAGAGTCGTACAAAAACCTCTGTCAGTCACACTGCACTGATACACTGACAGATACTGCAGCTGCTCACACACATACACACACACACACACACACACACACACACACACACACACACACACACACACACAGACACACACACACACACACAGACACACACACACAATGTTGGTTTTCCATGTTTTATGGGGAATTTCCATAATGATTTTTATACTGTACAAACTGTATTTTCTATCCCCTAAACAAATCCACCACTTAAATATATAAATGTAAATAAAATAAATAAAATGTGGTATGTATGATTTACAAGCTGTTTTTCTGGTATTGATAGTAATAACACACACACACACACACAGTACTCACATAGAGGAAAGTATTGGGTCACTCTTGTCTACAAGTGTTGAACATCTTAAATATTTTCAGAAAATAAAGCTTAAGTAGCAAGGAGACAAGAAACAGTACCATGTGTCTGTTACATTAAATACTGAGTTTAGTTACAAAAAAACTCACATTTACAAACAAATACATAAAATATTTTCACACAGTTCTTACAGAGAGGAAATAATTTACAAGTGTTTATAAGTGTTGAACATCTCCTGACAGGTCTGGCTCACTGTCTTTCTCAGAACAAGAGGTCTCTGTGTCATCCCTTCATACATCTTTTTATAACACAAGAACAATTTGTGTATAATCACAATATAAATGCCACAGCCATCAACAACAAGAACACACATGAACCAGCATTTTAAACGTCCAAACCTGTATGACTGACCTTCTTCTGCAGAACACAAAAGAAGATATTTTTAAGCATGTTGGTGACCAAAACAGTTTTGGTTCCCATCAACTTCCGTAGTATAGAAAAAAAAATACAATGGAAGTCGACGGGAACCCAAAAAAATTTGGTTACCAACATGCATCAAAATATCTTCTTTTGTGTTCTGCAGAAGACGGTCATACAGGTTTGGAATGGCATGAGGGTGAGTAAATGATTATGATATTATTTTTGGCTGAACTATCCTTTTAATCTGACAAAATCATCTCAATGTAAATTCCAGAACTTGGCATGTGACTGCCTGTGTCTGGTAGATGCTCTGACCTGCTGGTGGTCCTGAAGTCTGACCACACTGACTCTGACTAGCCTCAGCTAGGGAGCTGCTCTGGGGTCCAGTGGTGATGCAAGGGCTGGGGTCTGTTTGTACCTGATCTGCCTGTTTGTGCTTCTTTAAAAAGAACTCTCCCTTTAGAAATACATCTCTTCCTTTCTTTTCATATTTAATTGATCCTGTGCAAAAATATGACAGCCTATGGTTACATCTAATCATCCAATTACCAATATATTTATCTTAATTACAAATCCTCATTTTTATAACTGTACATTAAAATCAACTAC